>NW_026287517.1:112500-206246 GCF_023373465.1 Oncorhynchus keta | reverse complement strand
TGGTCCCTATGGGCCCTGGTCCCTATGGGCCTTGGTCCCTATGGGCCCTGGTCCCTATGGGCCCTGGTCCCTAGGGGCCCTGGTCAAAATGCAGTTATGTCATCTCATGGACACTGGAACATTTGAGTCACAAGCTCATTTGATTTGATGGTGTTCCTTTATCATTTTTTACTAAAGTGGATTATAGATTTGTACGATGCTTCATCTGACTGTGATCTGAATTCTTACTGGTATAGATCTTTGTGTACATTACGGGATCCCCCTATGTAAGATACATCGACTGAATTAAAATGGTCTTTCGCGCTGAGAAGAAAGAGCTGTGTTGGCCTCGGGCGTGTAGAGAATCCTATCTATGATTTATCAAGCTGCACTCATGTGACATTTCAAACTGAGAATTGATATCAGACCTTGTCTTTACCCCCAGGTCATTTCCTCAAAGTAGTCAGCAGACGCTTCTCTCAGATATGCTTTTCCTCTCTGGTCCACTCAAAGCCTGCGTCCCAAATGGCACCCTTTTCCTTATTTAGTGCACTACTTTTGACCAGGATCCATGGTGCTCAGGTAAAACGTAGTGCACTATATAGGGAACAGGGTGCCATTTGGGACGCAGACAAAGACAAGCCCCCATCCACAAAGCAAACCCGTACTCCTGGTTAACATGATAGCCACAGACAGCTGCAGGACAAATACAATCTGCACACACACACACACACATACACACACACACACTTAAGCAAGCCATGCAGATACACACACACACACACACGTAACACAACCTCTAATATTTACAGAGCCAATGACCAGAGGCTGGTAGGCCTGAGTGAGGGTTCAAATTAAAGTCTTAATTTCCTAATTACCTGGTCAGCGGGGTAGGAAGTGGATCTTATAGATGTGGCGGCCATGTTTTTGTTCTCTAATGCAATTGGGAGAGCTGACATGCGCCCCGCCATGACAGCTGCCCGCTAATCAGAGGACGTCACATGTTCCCTGCTCTTCCTGTACATGTTAAAGCACTTCAGAGAAAGGGTTGGTCTGTGTCCTGGGGGATGGCACACTGTCAAAGCTGGAGTGGATGAGACTGGTTAACAGCCGAGAGAGACAGACAGAGAGACAGAGAGAGACAGAGAGAGACAGAGAGAGACAGAGACACAGAGAGAGAGAGGGAGAGAGAAACAGAGACAGAGAGACAGGCCATGTGCAGCTCATCTGATTGACCCTACCTCCCCCGGCAGAGCAAAGGTCACGTTCATTAGGAACTAAATGGGAGGAATAGTTTAAAATGGAAGAGCATTGTCCAATAAGAATTTATCTTTCCATTTTCGTTTGACAAATGCTTTTGCTCTGTTTGCATTGCTTTCAAGACCTATGCTTATAAATTTGAGCAGCACAAATCGGTGGCGTAGTCTCCAGTTTAGTAACAAACCACTCCACCCAAAAAAATCCAGAGCCCTTCTAAGGATCTTTGGATAGCGAGTAAATGGAAAACACATGAATAAATCTAAAATGAAATTACAGTACCACTAAGGTTTGAATACAGGCTTTTCCAACAGTGTGGGAGATATAGACTTTATGTAGATAAAACATGTGCTTATTATGCCTCATTCATTTCCATGTATCTCTCCCTCCCAGCCTCTCTCCTTCCCCCTCTCTCTCTCACCCTCCCTCTCAGCCTCCCTCCTTCCCACTCTCTCTTTCCCTCCCAGCCTCCCTACTTCCCTCTCCCTCCCAGCCTCCCTACTACCCTCTCTCTCTCTCTCTCTCCCTCCCACCCTCCCTCCCTCCTTCCCTCTCTCTCTCCCTCCCAGCCTCCCTCCTGCCCCCTCTCACTCCCTCCCTCCCTCCCAGCCTCCAACCTTCCCTCTCTCTCTCCCCTTCCTTCCTCCCCTCCCTCCCTCCCTCCCTCCCAGCCTCCCTCCTTCCCTCTCTCTCTCCCCCTCTCTCCCTCCCTCTCAGCCTCCCTCTTTCCCTCTCTCTCCCTCCCTCCCAGCCTCCCTACTTCCCTCTCCCTCCCAGCCTCCCTACTACCCTCTCTTCCACTCTCACTTCCATCCTAGCCTCCCTACTCCCCTCCCTCTTCCTCTCAGCCTTCCTACTTCCCTCTCTCTCTCCCTCCCAACCTCCCTCCCTCCTTCCCTTCTCTCTCCCTCCCAGCCTCCCTCCTGCCCCCTCCCTCTGACCCTCCCCTCTCTCCCTCCCTCCCAGCCTCCCTCCTGCTCCCTCTCGCTCCCTCCCTCCCAGCCTCCCTCCCTCTCTTTCTCCCCAGCCTCCCCTCTCTCTCTCTCTCTCTCTCTCTCTCTCTCTCTCTCTCCCCTCCCACCCTCCGTCCCAGCCTCCAATCTTCCCTCTCTCTTTCTCTCTCCCTCCCTCCCTCCCTCCCTCCCCAGCCTCCAACCTTCCTTCCTTCCTCTCTCTCTCTCTCTCTCTCTCTCTCTCTCTCTCTCTCTCTCTCTCTCTCTCTCTCCCTCCCTCTCTCTCTCTCTCTCTCTCTCCCTCCCTCCTCTCCCTCTCTCCCCCTCCTCCAACCCTCCCTCCCTCCCTCCCAGCCTTCCTCCTTCCCTCTTTCTCTCCCTCCCTCCCAGCCTCCCTATCCCTCCCAGCCTCCTCCTCCCTCCCCCCCTCTCCCTCCTCCCAGCTCTCCCTCCAGCCTCCCTATCTCCCTCCCAGTCTCCTGCCTTCCCTCTCCCCCTCTCTCCCTCCCTCCACATGGGTATTCTCTCCCTCCAGCCTCCCTATCTCCCTCCCAGTCTCCTGCCTTCCCTCTCCCCCTCTCTCCCTCCCTCCACATGGGTATTCTCTCCCTCCAGCCTCCCCCTCTCTCCCTCCCAGTCTCCTGCCTTCCCTCTCCCCCTCTCTCCCTCCCTCCACATGGGTATTCTCTCCCTCCAGCCTCCCTATCTCCCTCCCAGTCTCCTGCCTTCCCTCTCCCCCTCTCTCCCTCCCTCCACATGGGTATTCTCTCCCTCCAGCCTCCCTATCTCCCTCCCAGTCTCCTGCCTTCCCTCTCCCCCTCTCTCCCTCCCTCCACATGGGTATTCTCTCCCTCCAGCCTCCCTATCTCCCTCCCAGTCTCCTGCCTTCCCTCTCCCCCTCTCTCCCTCCCTCCACATGGGTATTCTCTCCCTCCAGCCTCCCTATCTCCCTCCCAGTCTCCTGCCTTCCCTCTCTCCCTCCCTCCACATGGGTATTCCCTCCCTCCAGCCTCCCTATCTCCCTCCCAGTCTCCTGCCTTCCCTCTCCCCCTCTCTCCCTCCCTCCACATGGGTATTCTCTCCCTCCAGCCTCCCTATCTCCCTCCCAGTCTCCTGCCTTCCCTCTCCCCCTCTCTCCCTCCCTCCACATGGGTATTCTCTCCCTCCAGCCTCCCTATCTCCCTCCCAGTCTCCTGCCTTCCCTCTCCCCGTCTCTCCCTCCCTCCACATGGGTATTCTCTCCCTCCAGCCTCCCTATCTCCCTCCCAGTCTCCTGCCTTCCCTCTCCCCCTCTCTCCCTCCCTCCACATGGGTATTCTCTCCCTCCAGCCTCCCTATCTCCCTCCCAGTCTCCTGCCTTCCCTCTCCCCCTCTCTCCCTCCCTCCACATGGGTATTCTCTCCCTCCAGCCTCCCTATCTCCCTCCCAGTCTCCTGCCTTCCCTCTCCCCCTCTCTCCCTCCCTCCACATGGGTATTCTCTCCCTCCAGGAGAAACTCCAGCCACCCTGTGTGCTGCTGCCTGACAGCGCTCTGTCAAACCTAGCCCTGTCTTCTTTCTCTTAGTTTCCATAGAAACGCCTGGTTGTGGAAAAGTACAAGTGAACGGATAGCATGAAAAGAGCAGTACGAAGAAGACAAACACGGGCAACAATAATTAGTTTGGGGCTGTGCACGCCGCGATGCGAGATCTGCCAAAAACGCCAGGTGGAGGAAGGTTCTGGGGTGGTTTCACTTTACAGTGAAATGTTGTTGCGCTTTCAGACAGACTGTAACCAATGGATTATTTTGACCTTCCAGATTCAGTGATATTGTATTTAACATGGAGTTACAGCTATGAAATGACATGGTCATTTATGTCAGGGTTTTGTCTCATTCTTCATCTCAAAGACTTGGAAAAGACGGCTAAAAAAACAGTGCATGAGTTTACGATGTTACTATATGACTGTATTTAGGGCATCTTCAGAAGTCGGGAGGCACTAGGGACATAATCATTAATAATGAATTTCAAGGCCATATTTCAAAGCGTCCTGGAGAATTCTGATCAGACATTCACAGTGTTTATCCACCGCTGCCCAACTCTAAGGGATACAGGAGGCTGAATGGAGCACCGAGCGGTGGAGCGATACCTCTCTGTGATTAACTGGTTTGGTCTGGCCCTCAGCGGCCCTCTGGAACTCTGCTCGCAAATCTTCGGTGGTGCCTCGCTTGAGTGGCCGTGGCGGCAGGTGACGAAAAGCACTGTGAGGTGTGTGAGAGGCTGAATACGTGCTCCTTGGTCTCTCTGAGCGAGAGAGAGAGAGAGAGAGAGAGAGAGAGAGAGAGAGAGAGAGAGAGAGAGAGAGAGAGAGAGAGAGAGAGAGACATACAGAGGCACATATGGAGACTAAACGCTCCCACCCAGGGAGTGACATTGAGAGGATCTCTCTCTCTCTTCCTCTCTCTTACTCTCTCTTACTCTGGCATATCACTCTCTCCCTTTTCTCTTATTTACTTTCTCTCCCTCTTGTATGCTCACCCCCACTCATCCCAAAGCGTCATCTCTCCATCTCTTTCCCTTTTCACCCTCCCTCTCTGTCTCTCTCCCCCTCTCCCTCCTCCTCCCTCTCGCTGTGTCCCCAACCGGCAGGCTCACTCTGGGTATCACATGGGCAGCCATCAGCACTCTGAAGTGCCACACACATTTTCCCAAAGCGGTGTGAATGAGATCATTGTCCTTCACCCCAATGCTGCAAGCGGAAGAAGACAAGAGGGTATGGGAAGGGTTGAGAGAAGAAGACAGGAAGGGATGGGAGGGGATGAGAGAATAGAACCGAGAGGAGGAGAGGGGTGCGGAGATGAGAGACGATGAGTGAAACAAGGGAGTAGAGGACAAGGGAGAGGAGAAGGGGAGGACAGAGGGAAAGAGAAGATAGGAAGGAAGGGATCGACAAAGAAGAGAGGAGAAGGGAGGGAGGAAGAAGAGAGGAAGGGAGGGCACCCTGTTCACTACCTCCTGGCCACTGTTTAGAGCCCTGCTAATAGCAGACTGAATGTATCTCTATGAGGGAGGCTTGGCCTCCGTCCCAAATGGCACCCTATTGTCCCTATCTCGTGCATTACATAGGGAATAGGGTGCCAGTTTGTACAGCTGGTCCTCATGATAAGGTTTGGTGGTGGACGTTGGAGCCATGGCCCCTCATTAACAATGAGCAGTCTTATAATCTCCCAGGATTCAGACTGCCACTGCTGTTACGAGGGGACAAATACTCTTCCCTTGTCCCTTTGATGAGGTTTCACCCCCACTTCCCACCCACTTCCTCTAGGCCACATGGACAGGTAACTGTAGCAATGTGTGTTTGAGAGGCAGACTGACAATGACAACTAGAGAGAAACAAGGACAACTAGAGAGAAACAAGGACAACTAGAGAAAAACAAGGACAACTAGAGAGAAACAAGGACAACTAGAGAGAAACAAGGACAACTAGAGAGAAACAAGGACCAGTAGAGAGAAACAAGGACAACTAGAGAGAAACAAGGACAACTAGAGAGAAACAAGGACAACTAGAGAGAAACAAGGACAACTAGAGAGAAACAAGGACAACTAGAGAGAAACAAGGACAACTAGAGAGAAACACAGGACAACTAGAGAGAAACAAGGACAACTAGAGAGAAACAAGGACAACTAGAGAGAAACAAGGACAACTAGAGAGAAACAAGGACAACTAGAGAGAAACAAGGACAACTAGAGAGAAACAAGGACAACTAGAGAGAAACAAGGACAACTAGAGAGAAACAAGGACAACTAGAGAGAAACAACTATAGAGAGAAACAAGACAACTAGAGAGAAACAAGGACAACTAGAGAGAAACACAAGGACAACTAGAGAGAAACAAGGACAACTAGAAAAAACAAGGACAACTAGAGAGAAACAAGGACAACTAGAGTTTACAACTAGTTAAGGACAACTAGAGAGAAACAAGGACAACTAGAGAGAAACAAGGACAACTAGAGAGAAACAAGGACAACTAGAGAGAAACAAGGACAACTAGAGAAAAACAAGGACAACTAGAGAGAAACAAGGACAACTAGAGAGAAACAAGGACAACTAGAGAGAAAAACAAGGACAACTAGAGAGAAACGAGGACAACTAGAGAAACAATGACAACTAGAGGACAACTAGAGAGAAACAAGGACAACTAGAGAGAAACAAGGACAACTAGAGAAAAACAAGGACAACTAGACAAGGACAACTAGAGATAAGAGAAACAAGGACAACTAGAGAGAAACAAGGACAACTAGAGAGGACAACTAGAGAAACAATGACAACTAGAGAGAAAAACAAGGACAACTAGAGAGAAACAAAGGACAACTAGAGAGAAACAAGGACAACTAGAGAGAAACAAGGACAAATAGGTAGAGAGAAACAATGACAACTAGAGATTAAAACAAGGACAACTGAGAAAAACAAGGACAACTAGAGAGAAACAAGGACAACTAGAGAGAAACAAGGACAACTAGAGATAAACAAGGACAACTAGAGAGAAACAATGACAACTAGAGAGAAACAAGGACAACTAGAGAGAAACAAGGACAACTAGAGAGAAACAAGGACAACTAGAGAGAAACAAGGACAACTAGAGAAAATCAAGGACAACTAGAGAGAAACAAGGACAACTAGAGAGAAAAACAAGGACAACTAGAGAGAAACAAGGACAACTAGAGAGAAACAAGGACCAGTAGAGAAAAACAAGGACAACTAGAGAGAAACAAGGACAACTAGAGAGAAACAAGGACAACTAGAGAGAAAAACAAGGACAACTAGAGAGAAAAACAAGGACAACTAGAGAGAAAAAACGAGGACAACTAGAGAGAAACAAGGACAACTAGAGAGAAACAAGGACAACTAGAGAGAAACAAGGACAACTAGAGAGAAACAAGGACAACTATGAGAGACAATGACAACTAGAGAGAAACAAGGACAACTAGAGAGAAACAAGGACAACTAGAGAGAAACAAGGACAACTAGAGATAAACAAGGACAACTAGAGAGAAACAATGACAACTAGAGAGAAACAAGGACAACTAGAGAGAAACAAGGACAACTAGAGAGAAACAAGGACAACTAGAGAAAACAAGGACAACTAGAGAGAAACAAGGACAAGTAGAGACAATGGCAACTAGAGAGAAACAAGGACAACTCCAAGGACAACTAGAGAGAAACAAGGACAACTAGAGAAAAACAAGGACAACTAGAGAGAAACAAGGACAACTAGAGAGAAAAACAAGGACAACTAGAGAGAAACAAGGACAACTAGAGAGAAACAAGGACAGCTAGAGAGAAACAAGGACAACTAGAGAGAAACAAGAACCAGTAGAGAGAAACAATGACAACTAGAGAGAAACAAGGACAACTAGAGAGAAACACAAGGACAACTAGAGAGAAACAAGGACAACTAGAGAGAAACAAGGACAACTAGAGAGAAACAAGGACAACTAGACAGAACAAATGACAACTGGGTAACTAGAGAGAAACAAGGACAACTAGAGAGAAACAAGGACAACTAGAGAGAAACAAGGACAACTAGAGAGAAGCAAGGACAACTAGAGAGAAACAAGGACAACTAGAGAGAAACAAGGACAACTAGAGAGAAACAAGGACAACTAGAGAAAAACAAGGACAACTAGAGAGAAACAAGGACAACTAGAGAGAAACAAGGACAACTAGGGAGAAAAACAAGGACAACTAGAGAGAAACAAGGACAACTAGAGAGAAACGAGGACAACTAGAGAAACAATGACAACTAGAGAGAAAAACAATGACAACTAGAGAGAAACAAGGACAACTAGAGAGAAACAAGGACAACTAGAGAAAAACAAGGACAACTAGAGAAAAACAAGGACAACTAGAGAGAAAAACAAGGACAACTAGAGAGAAAAACAAGGACAACTAGAGAGAAACAAGGACAACTAGAGAGAAACAAGGACAACTAGAGAGAAACAAGGACAACTAGAGAGAAACAAGGACAACTAGAGAGAAACAAGGACAACTAGAGAGAAACAAGGACAACTAGAGAGAAACAAGGACAACTAGAGAAACAATGACAACTAGAGAGAAAAACAAGGACAACTAGAGAGAAACACAAGGACAACTAGAGAGAAACAAGGACAACTAGAGAGAAACAAGGACAACTAGAGAAACAATGACAACTAGAGAGAAAAACAATGACAACTAGAGAGAAACAAGGACAACTAGAGAAACAAGGACAACTAGAGAGAAACAAGGACAACTAGAGGAAACGAGGACAACTAGAGAAACAATGACAACTAGAGAGAAACAAGGACAACTAGAGAGAAACAAGGACAACTAGAGAGAAACAAGGACAACTAGAGAAACAATGACAACTAGAGAGAAAAACAATGACAACTAGAGAGAAACAAGGACAACTAGAGAGAAACAAGGACAACTAGAGAAAAACAAGGACAACTAGAGAAAACAAGGACAACTAGAGAGAAACAAGGACAACTAGAGAGAAACAAGGACAACTGAGAGAAACAGGACAACTATAGAAACAATGACAACTAGAGGATTCTAGAGAGAAACAAGGACACTAGAGAGAAACAAGGACAACTAGAAAAAACAAGGACAACTAGAGTCAAGGACAACTAGAGAGGTTTCAAGGACAACTAGAGAAAACAAGGACAACTAGAGAGAAACAAGGACAACTAGAGAAACAATGACAACTAGAGAGAAAAACAAGGACAACTAGAGAAAAACAAGGACAACTAGAGAGAAACAAGGACAACTAGAGAGAAACAAGGACAACTAGAGAAACAATGACAACTAGAGAGAAAAACAATGACAACTAGAGAGAAACAAGGACAACTAGAGAAACAATGACAACTAGAGAGAAAAACAAGGACAACTAGAGAAAAACAAGGACAACTAGAGAGAAACAAGGACAACTAGAGAGAAACAAGGACAACTAGAGAGAAACAAGGACAACTAGAGAGAAACAAGGACAACTAGAGAGAAACAAGGACAACTAGAGAAACAATGACAACTAGAGAGAAAAACAAGGACAACTAGAGAGAAACAAGGACAACTAGAGAAACAATGACAACTAGAGAGAAACAAGGACAACTAGAGAAACAATGACAACAAGGACAACTGACAACTAGAGAGAAAAACAAGGACAACTAGAGAGAAACAAGGACAACTAGAGAAAACAAGGACAACTAGAGAAAAACAAGGACAACTAGAGAGAAAAACAAGGACAACTAGAGAGAAACAAGGACAACTAGAGAGAAACAAGGACAACTAGAGAAACAATGACAACTAGAGAGAAAAACAAGGACAACTAGAGAGAAACACAAGGACAACTAGAGAGAAACAAGGACAAATAGAGAGAAACAAGGACAACTAGAGAGAAAAACAAGGACAACTAGAGAGAAACAATGACAACTAGAGAGAAACAAGGACAACTAGAGAAAACAAGGACAACTAGAGAGAAACAAGGACAACTAGGACAAGGACAAATAGAGAGAAAAAGGACAACTAGGAGAAACAACAACTAGAGAGAAACAATGACAACTAGAGAGAAACAAGGACAACTAGAGAAAACAAGGACAACTAGAGAGAAAACAAGGACAACTAGAGAGAAACAAGGACAAATAGAGAGAAACAATGACAACTAGAGAGAAACAATGGACAACTAGAGAGAAAAACAAGGACAACTAGAGAGACAACAAGGACAAGGACAACTAGAGAGAAACAAGGACAACTAGAGATAAACAAGGACAACTAGAGAGAAACAATGACAACTAGAGAGAAACAAGGACAACTAGAGAGAAACAAGGACAACTAGAGAGAAACAAGGACAACTAGAGAGAAACAAGGACAACTAGAGAGAAACAAGGACAACTAGAGAGAAACAAGGACAACTAGAGAGAAAAACAAGGACAACTAGAGAGAAACAAGGACAACTAGAGAGAAACAAGGACCAGTAGAGAAAAACAAGGACAACTAGAGAGAAACAAGGACAACTAGAGAGAAACAAGGACAACTAGAGAGAAAAACAAGGACAACTAGAGAGAAAAACAAGGACAACTAGAGAAAAACGAGGACAACTAGAGAGAAACAATGACAACTAGAGAGAAACAAGGACAACTAGAGAGAAACAAGGACAACTAGAGAGAAACAAGGACAACTAGAGAAACAATGACAACTAGAGAGAAACAAGGACAACTAGAGAGAAACAAGGACAACTAGAGAGAAACAAGGACAACTAGAGATAAACAAGGACAACTAGAGAGAAACAATGACAACTAGAGAGAAACAAGGACAACTAGAGAGAAACAAGGACAACTAGAGAGAAACAAGGACAACTAGAGAAAAACAAGGACAACTAGAGAGAAACAAGGACAAGTAGAGAGAAACAATGACAACTAGAGAGAAACAAGGACAACTAGAGAGAAACAAGGACAACTAGAGAGAAACAAGGACAACTAGAGAGAAACAAGGACAACTAGAGATAAACAAGGACAACTAGAGAGAAACAAGGACAACTAGAGAGAAACAAGGACAACTAGAGAGAAACAAGGACAACTAGAGAGAAACAAGGACAACTAGAGAAAAACAAGGACAACTAGAGAGAAACAAGGACAACTAGAGAGAAAAACAAGGACAACTAGAGAGAAACAAGGACAACTAGAGAGAAACAAGGACCAGTAGAGAGAAACAAGGACAACTAGAGAGAAACAAGGACAACTAGAGAGAAACAAGGACAACTAGAGAGAAAAACAAGGACAACTAGAGAAAAACAAGGACAACTAGAGAGAAAAACGAGGACAACTAGAGAGAAACAATGACAACTAGAGAGAAACAAGGACAACTAGAGAGAAACAAGGACAACTAGAGAGAAACAAGGACAACTAGAGATAAACAAGGACAACTAGAGAGAAACAATGACAACTAGAGAGAAACAAGGACAACTAGAGAGAAACAAGGACAACTAGAGAGAAACAAGGACAACTAGAGAGAAACAAGGACAACTAGAGAAAAACAAGGACAACTAGAGAGAAACAAGGACAAGTAGAGAGAAACAATGACAACTAGAGAGAAACAAGGACAACTAGAGAGAAACAAGGACAACTAGAGAGAAACAAGGACAACTAGAGAGAAACAAGGACAACTAGAGATAAACAAGGACAACTAGAGAGAAACAATGACAACTAGAGAGAAACAAGGACAACTAGAGAGAAACAAGGACAACTAGAGAGAAACAAGGACAACTAGAGAGAAACAAGGACAACTAGAGAAAATCAAGGACAACTAGAGAGAAACAAGGACAACTAGAGAGAAAAACAAGGACAACTAGAGAGAAACAAGGACAACTAGAGAGAAACAAGGACAACTAGAGAGAAACAAGGACAACTAGAGAGAAAACAAGGACAACTAGAGAGAAACAAGGACAACTAGAGAAAAACAAGGACAACTAGAGAGAAAAACAAGGGCAACTGGACAAGGACAACTAGAGATAAACAAGGACAACTAGAGAAAATCAAGGACAACTAGAGAGAAACAAGGACAACTAGAGAGAAAAACAAGGACAACTAGAGAGAAACAAGGACAACTAGAGAGAAACAAGGACAGTAGGACAAGGACAACTAGAGAGAAACAAGGACAACTAGAGAGAAACAAGGACAACTAGAGAGAAACAAGGACAACTAGAGAGAAACAAGGACAACTAGAGAGAAACAAGGACAACTAGAGAGAAACAATGACAACTAGAGAGAAACAAGGACAACTAGAGAGAAACAAGGACAACTAGAGAGAAACAAGGACAACTAGAGATAAACAAGGACAACTAGAGAGAAACAATGACAACTAGAGAGAAACAAGGACAACTAGAGAGAAACAAGGACAACTAGAGAGAAACAAGGACAACTAGAGAGAAACAAGGACAACTAGAGAAAAACAAGGACAACTAGAGAGAAACAAGGACAACTAGAGAGAAACAATGACAACTAGAGAGAAACAAGGACAACTAGAGAGAAACAAGGACAACTAGAGAAAAACAAGGACAACTAGAGAGAAACAAGGACAACTAGAGAGAAAAACAAGGACAACTAGAGAGAAACAAGGACAACTAAGGACAACTAGAGAAAACAAGGACAACTAGAGAGAAACAAGGACAACTAGAGAGAAACAAGGACAACTAGAGAGAAACAAGGACAACTAGAGAAACAATGACAACTAGAGAGAGAAACAAGGACAACTAGAGAGAAACAAGGACAACTAGAGAGAAACAAGGACAACTAGAGAGAAACAAGGACCAGTAGAGAGAAACAAGGACCAGTAGAGAGAAACAAGGACAACTAGAGAGAAACAAGGACAACTAGAGAAACAAGGACAACTAGAGAGAAAAACAAGGACAACTAGAGAGAAACAAGGACAACTAGAGAGAAACAAGGACAAGTAGAGAGAAACAAGGACAACTAGAGAGAAACAAGGACCAGTAGAGAGAAACAAGGACCAGTAGAGAGAAACAAGGACCAGTAGAGAGAAACAAGGACCAGTAGAGAGAAACAAGGACCAGTAGAGAGAAACAAGGACAACTAGAGAGAAACAAGGACAACTAGAGAGAAACAAGGACCAGTAGAGAGAAACAAGGACCAGTAGAGAGAAACAAGGACAACTAGAGAGAAACAAGGACCAGTAGAGAGAAACACAAACACGTGTGTTTGAACACTGTTTAAACTCCTCTGAAATGTTTTAGACAATTACATTTTTTTTGAAAAAGCTCATTTTTGTTTTCATTCATTTTTACAATATAGTCAATTGCAGCTGTCCTTTCCAAGGGGAAATTGCTCAGTTCTGCCTTCAGGACAAGACTCAACCTGCATTCACGCTAGGCTAGCTACTAGCATCCACGCTGGGCTACATTATCTCCCACCCTATCACATACAGAGCAATATCAAACATGGCTAGCGCCGCTAACCTTCTGTGCTGAGCCTCCGTTTATGACAAGCCTTCATTGTTCCCAAATGAGAGCTTATCAGATGACCGACAAAAAAGCCACATGACTCCTGTTGATTTCTGATTTCTCTGAGACGGGCTTTGAGTTTGTGTCAATGTTTCTTACTGTTACCGACTTAGCACGCCAAATAACATTAGTACTATACTTCCTCCTGATGGCATGCCTTACTTAGCAACAATCACTTTTAAGTCCCAGAACTAACCAATATCCACCCATAAATAAAACAGTATTTATTAACACTTCCTGGTATTTTTCACGAATGAAGCAGACAACAACGAAGCAAGAGGGACCAGAAGGCCTTGCCTCAGGCTGTCCTCTGTCCACTAAGTGTTTACCCTGAATACAGGACACAATGTCATTGGGAGGGACGTGTTACTCATTCCGCTATCATACACTCATAATGTATCTGTATACATTGACAAACCACAGAATTACTGTTGCATCCGCTCCTGTGCTGAGTCATAGCAGCCTAATGTTTATTGACTGTTCATTCAAATTCCTGTCCTGTGGCTCAAAAGTTCTAACACTGATTAGGGTTGATTATCTTGGGGGTCTGCAAAAGGAGAAAGCGATTACGCAGGAAAAGCAGGGCAGATTTAGCAGCAATGGGGTAGGATTACTTCCCAGCAAATACAGTATCTGGTATTGTTCAAGGTCGAAGTTCATATATTGTCGCTGAATGTTATGAACCGTAGTTGCTAATCACAATACATGCACTGACTGTACTGGAGGTTGGTTTCGTGGTCAACACAGCCAAGCTACACCACGGGAGGTTGGTGGCACCTTATTGGGGAGGATGGGCTCGTGGTAATGGCTGGAGCGGAATAGGTGGAATGGCGTCAAATAAATTAAACATGGTTTCCAAGGGTTTGATGCCATTCCATTCACTTTGTTCCAGCCATTATTATGAGCCCTCCTCCCCTCAGCAGCCTCCTGTGGGCTACACATGCCCAAAGGCGGGGTTCGAATCCCCTATGTGCCAGTTTACAACTGTCTCCCCTACCTGACCACCTGTCCTCATTTCTGATCTGTCTAATAAAACCAAAAATACATATGCATACTGATAGATAGGGTTGAACAATTCTGGTAAATTCCCCAACATTTCCAGGTTTTCCAGAAATCCTGGTTGGAGGATTTCCTTCTTATTTCCTCAAGGACAGGTCATTTTTCTCTCAAAACCAGAAGCTGAGAGATGTGGAGGTGTATTTCCCAAGATGTTTAGGCCTACAGAGATGGGAGAGTCAATCATCTGAGAATCTGTTGATGTGGAGGACCAGTCAAGCCTGCCCTGACTGCTATCAGCACTGTCAGTAGCAACACTATGAGTTATAGCAGCTAGCTCTGTCATGAGAATTGTCAATCACAATGACAATAACTGACAATCAATAGCTCTGACCAATCCCCGAGGTTTGTAAGACCATGGGTTTAATAATAATTAGTCAAAGACTCAGCTTATGCAAAAATATAGTAGTTTATTCATGAGAACGTTCTGAAGTCCATTACACAAAGACATCCATTTTATAGCTGCGCAAATACTTCCACACAAACAGTAGAAATCGTACCATAGGGAACCCTCTGTCTGTCTATGATGTTGATGATGTATTTCCATCATACCAAAAGACGGAACAATGAAGCATTGAGGTGCAAAACACTTGAGAGGTTTTTTGAAAGGCAGTCGTGAATAAACAATCTAATTCATGCAGTTCCTGCTTCCACCACAGACACATTTTTTCCCGCAAAGTGCACAAATTTCCATATACACGCCATTGAGAGGACACAGTCATTACTCGGTCAGTGGGTGTGCTTGATAGATGTGATTTTACCACATGAATTCACAGGTGCGCTGGATTACTCTGCCGTCCCTTGCAGGTTTTCAAGTGGTTTATTAAAGCCCTCCGAAGGCTTCAATGTCAAGGATAATTTAATTGGGTATACATCCAAAATTGCACCCTATTCCCTATGTAGTACACTACTTTTGACCCTATGGGCCCTGGTCAAAAGTAGTGCACTAATAATGCTAAATTCCTGTATTTTTTCAGTTGTGACACAACCTGGGTAAGTTTAGTGTCTTTAATTACAGTGTGACTCTCCCTGCTTTAGGATGGAACAACTATTTATAATTAAAGTTTTCAAATGTCAGCCGTGCCGAGTTATAGTGTTTGTCCCAAATGGCACCCTATTCCCTATGTAGTGCACTACTTTTGAACAGGGCCCACTAGAGATTCTGGGTTCGAGTCCAGGCTCTGTCGCAGCCGGGCCACAGCCGGGAGACCCGTGGGCGGCGTTTGTCCCATCACGCACTAGCCACTTCAATGGCGGCACAGTACACGCTGACATGGTGTACAGTGTTTCCTCCGACACATTGGTACAGGTGGCTTCCGGGCTAAGTGGGTATTGTGTCAAGAAGCAGTGTGGCTCGGTTGTGTTTCGGAGGACGCACAGCTCTCGACCTTCGCCTCACCTGAGTCCGTATGGGAGTTGCAGCGATGAGACAAGACTGTAACTACCAATTTAGATACCAAAAAAATTGGGGGTAAAAAAAATATATAATAATAATAATAATAATCTAATAGCTAAATGATCCATAGTATGACCATCATAAAACAACTCCATGTTAACATAGTAACCCCTCCCCCAACAGTTTAGACCCCTAGAGGTTAAAGGAAAATCCCACCCCAAAACTATTATTCAATTGTTGACATAGTCCCAAAATGTGTTGCTTGTCAGCAATCAGGTTTTCAAGATATGTAACCTTCAAAATATAGAAATCCTCCCTGTATGATGCATTTAGCATCAGATGATGCTTCGTTTTGCATCATATAACGCAAAATGCATCGTACAGGGATGATTTCTGTATTTTGAAGGTTACATATCTTGAAATCCTGATTGCTGACAAGCAACACATTGAGACTAAATCAACAATGGAATAATGAAACAAATACCAAAAGATTGTTTTTGGGGTGGAGTTTTCCTTTAACGGGGGAACAGTCAGCAGTTTGAATCCAGAAGTGACACAGTCTATATTCCACTGTGTTGTGAGCTCTTCGAGTCCCTTTTCCTTGAATGCAAATCGCAGCTAAAACGTTAGTTGCCAAAACACTCAACACATCACTGCATCATTTCCATCACAATTTGCCTTTGTGTTTCTCATTTGCTTGTTTTTAACGGATATATGGATGACAGGACAAGATAATTACAGTGTAAGGACAGCAAAAGAGGAAGTGTTTGGTTCAAAGACAGTAATTACGTCCCAAATGGCACCCTATTCCTTACACAGCGCACTACTGTTCACTAGAGCCATATGGGCCCCGGTCAAAAGCAGCACACTTTATAGGGAATAGGGTGGCATTTGGGACACAAGCTGGATCAGAGATAGGTTTGTTGGAAGCGCACTCCCAGGTGCAGCACTGACCTTGTGAGGGAAGTGAGGAGGAGGCTAAGTTTACTTTGGCAGACGAACTGAGCCACCCTACCTCTGTAATCAGAAGCAGACAGAATCCGCCAACTGCCTCCGTGTGTGTGTGTGTGTGTGTGTGTGTGTGTGTGTGTGTGTGTGTGTGTGTGTGTGTGTGTGTGTGTGTGTGTGTGTGTGTGTGTGTGTGTGTGTGTGTGTGTGTGTGTGTGTGTGTGTGTGTGTGTGTGTGTGTGTGTGTGTGTGTGTGTGTGTGCACTTCTCCTGATAAACCCTTATTTGTCCCCGCTTTGCTGAATCACCACTTTCCTACTTGCTGACAACAATGGAAATTTGAGGAGGAAAAAAATCAAACATTGTCAGGTTTTCCTACGCGACCGTGGCTGTTGGTCTCCACAACAGCCTGGACAGAGCACACAAATATGCAGCCGCCACACATACAGTATATTTACACTATATATACACAAATGTATGTGGACACCTTTTCAAATTAGGGGATTCGGCTATTTCAGCCACACCGTTGCTGACAGGTGTATACAATCTCCATAGACAAACATTGGCAGAAGAATGGCCTTACTGAAGAGCTCAGTGACTTTCAACGTGGCACCGTCATTGGATGCCACTTTTCCAACAAGTCAAGTCGTCAAATTTCTGCCCTTCTAGAGCTGCACCGGTCAACTGTAAGTGTTGTTGTGAATTGGAAACGTCTAGGAGCAACAACGGCTCAACCGCAAAGTGGTAGGCCACACAAGTTCACAGAACGAGACCACCAAGTTCTGAAGGGCAGATCGCGTAAAAATTGTCTGTCCTCAGCTGCAACACTCACTACCGAATTCCAAAATACCTCTGGATGCAACGTCAGCACAATAACTGTTCTTTGGGAGAAGGAATAATGGTCTGGGGCTGTTTATCATGGTTCGGGCTAGGCCCCTTAGTTCCAGTGAAGGAACGCTACATTCTGTGCTTCCAACTTTGTGGCAACAGTTTGGTTTTCTCTTTCAGCAGGACAATGCCCCCGTGCACAAAGCGAGGTGCATACAGAACTGGTTTGTCGAGATCGGAGTGGAAGAACAAGACTGGTCTGCACAGAGCCCTGACATCAACCCCATGGAACACCTTTTGGAGGAATTGGACCGCGGACTGTGAGTCAG
This sequence comes from Oncorhynchus keta, assembly GCF_023373465.1. NCBI lineage: Eukaryota > Metazoa > Chordata > Actinopteri > Salmoniformes > Salmonidae > Oncorhynchus > Oncorhynchus keta. The sequence continues at coordinate 188,475 of NW_026287517.1, read as the reverse complement.
GCCTAATCGCCCAACATCAGTACCATCAGGGGGACCAACTCCGTATTAATGCCCACGATTTTGGAATGAGATGTTGGACAAGCAGATGTCCACATATTTAGGTCACGTAGTGTATATATGTTTGCACATAACATTTGAGGTTTTGTTTGACTATGGTTTGTATCACTGGTGATACTGGCACTGTTGAGTGCAGAACATGGGGGAATACAGTATTCTGTACATCACTGTGTTTATCACCATGCATCTTACATTCTAAAGAGCTCACAGGATGGAATTGAGAGAGATGTGCGGCCCCACATCAACCACATTAGGATCTCATCTCCCATGACCTACAACATAACCTGAGCCATCTTCATTGGAGAAGGATAATAAGCTGACGAGTAGAAATTCTACTATATCCTCTTGGCTCTTTGTCTCTTATCCTGTGGAGTTTCATGGAGTTGTCAGGGCAGCGGTGTATAGTCAAGGTGACATTCCTGCCCCATAGAGATAGATAGAGGACTTTTTTAGTGCCCAAAATCCTGTTTTAGACACCATAAAAGGGACAGATACAAAGATGCGATGTCTATCTAACTCTATGTCCTGCTCCTATCGCAGGCTTCCTGCCCTAATCAGTGAAAAGAGGCAACAGCTGAGCTGATTGACCTCCAGTGTTGCTGCTGCTGGGTGGTCTGGGAACAGGTGCCGGTGGGGTGGGGGGGGGGGGGTGACACAGGGTCAAAAGAACTCAGTTCACCCCAACATTCCTCAGGAATCCTGGGTCATGTTCATCTGGGCACATGACGGAAAAATATTTTAAAACATTTTGCAACAAATGAAAATGAGTGTTCCTTATTGGACAAGACCAAGTAGTCCCTCACTGTTTCAGTCATTTCTTCTGTTTGGTGACTAATGAACACAACCCTGCCTTGAGATGGCAGAGGAGAAACGTTGGCTTTTTTTAAACAAGCTTTTTCACCCTGTTAGTTAACAAGCTACACATTTATAATATATATATATATATATAAGACCCTTTGTACATCAGCAGTTGTCTAAAGTACTTTTCAGCACCCATGACAATGAGATGAATGACCAATCAATCAATCACACACATACCACACATATACATGATGTAAGTCGCTTTGGATAAATAAATGGCATATATTATTATTAGACCCTTTGCAGCCCATCAGCAAACTTGTCTCAAATGATTACTTTTCAGGTCAATCCCTATAGGATGCAGATTGTAGTAAAACTCACCTATATCCTCCTTTGGTCTCACCTTATTGTCCAATAGTGACATTCTATCATTACAGCTCTATAGCACTAAGGCACCTGGAATTTGTAAAGAAATTCAAGACACGTATACAATAATGCACATTACCCATCTGTACAACAATGCACATACCCATATGTACAATAATACACAATACCCATCTGTACAACAATGCACATACCCATCTGTACAATAATACACATCACCCATCTGTACAATAATGCACATTACCCATCTGTACAATAATACACATTACCCATCTGTACAATAATACACATACATCTGTGAACAATGCACATACCCATCTGACAATAATACACATCACCCATCTGTACAATAATGCACATTACACAATGCACATACCCATATGTACAATAATACACAATACCCATCTGTACAACAATGCACATACCCATCTGTACAATAATACACATCACCTCTGTATAATACACATTACCCATCTGTACAATCACACTGTGTACAATAATACAATGACATTCAGTTACCCATCTGTACAATAATACACATCCCATCTGTACAATAATACACATTACCCATCTGTACAATAATACATTACCCATCTGTACAATAATACACATTACCCATCTGTACAATAATACACATTACCCATCTGTACAATAATACACATTACCCATCTGTACAATAATACACACTACCCATCTGTACAATAATACACATACCCATATGTACAATATAACACTTACCCATATGTACAATAATACACAATACCCATCTGTACAACAATGCACATACCCATCTGTACAATAATACACATCACCCATCTGTACAATAATACACATTACCCATCTGTACAATAATACACATTACCCATCTGTACAATAATACACACACCCATCTGTACAATAATACACATACCCATCTGTACAATATAACACATTACCCATCTGTACAATAATACACATTACCCATCTGTACAATAATACACATTACCCATCTGTACAATAATACACATTACCCATCTGTACAATAATACACATTACCCATCTGTACAACAATGCACATATCTGTACAATAATACACATACCCATCTGTACAATAATACACATTACCCATCTGTACAATAATACACATTACCCATCTGTACAATAATGCACATTACCCATCTGTACAACAATGCACATACCCATCTGTACAATAATACACTTTACCCATCTGTACAATAATACACATTACCCATCTGTACAATAATACACATACCCATCTGTACAATAATGCACAATACCCATCTGTACAACAATGCACATACCCATCTGTACAATAATACACATTACCCATCTGTACAACAATGCACCTACCCATCTGTACAATAATACACATTACCCATCTGTACAATAATACACATTACCCATCTGTACAATAATACACATTACCCATCTGCACAATATAACACATTACCCATCTGCACAATATAACACATTACCCATCTGCACAATATAACACATTACCCATCTGTACAACAATGCACCTACCCATCTGTACAACAATGCACATACCCATCTGTACAACAATGCACATACCCATCTGTACAATAATACACATTACCCATCTGCACAATATAACACATTACCCATCTGCACAATATAACACATTACCCATCTGCACAATAATACACATTACCCATCTGTACATCATGCACATTACCCATCTGTACAATAATACACATTACCCATCTGTACAATAATACACATTACCCATCTGTACAATAATACACATTACCCATCTGTATTACCCATCTGTACAATAATACAATGCACATTACCCATCTGTACAATAATACACATTACCCATCTGTACCCATCTCTGTACAATAATACACATTACCCATCTGTACAATAATACACATTACCCATCTGTACAATAATACACATTACCCATCTGTACAATAATGCACATTACCCATCTGTACAATAATACACATACCCATCTGTACAATATAACACATTACCCATCTGCACAATAATACACATTACCCATCTGTACAACAATGCACATACCCATCTGTACAATAATACACATTACCCATCTGTACAATAATACATACCCATCTGTACAATAATACACATTACCCATCTGTACAATAATACACACACCCATTACCCATCTGTACAATAATACACATTACCCATCTGTACAATAATATACCCATCACATCTGTACACCCATCTGTACAATAATAACACATTACCCATCTGCACAATATACACATTACCCATCTGCACAATATAACACATTACCCATCTGTACAATAATGCACATTACCCATCTGTACAACAATGCATACCCATCACATTACCCATCTGTACACATTACCCATCTGTATAATACACATACCCATCTGTACAACAATGCACATACCCATCTGTACAATAATACCCATCTGTACAACAATGCACAAACCCATCTGTACAATAATACATTACCCATCTGTACAATACCCATCTGTACACATTACCCATCTGTACAATTACCCATCTGCACAATACACACATTAACCCCCATCTGTACAATATACACATTACCCATCTGCACAATAATACACATTACCCATCTGGTAACAGACCCATCTGCACAATTACCCCCATCTGTACAAATGTCCCATCTGTACAATAATACACATTACCCATCTGCACAATATAACACATGGTATCTGCACAATAATACAATACCCATCTGTACATCCATGCACATTACCCATCTGTACAATAATACACATTACCCATCTGTAAATAATACACATTACCCATCTGTACAATAATACACATTACCCATCTGCACAATATAACACATTACCCATCTGCATATAACCCATCTGTGAACAATTCATACCCATCTGTACAATAATACACATTACCCATCTGCACAATATAACACATTACCCATCTGCACAATAATACACATTACCCATCTTTCATGCACATTACCCATCTGTACAATAATACACATTACCCATCTGTACAATAATACAGAAATAATGCACATTACCCATCTGCACAATATACACATTACCCATCTGTACAATGATGCACATCACCCATCTGCACAATATAACACATTACCCATCTGCACAATATAACACATTACCCATCTGCACAATATAACACATTACCCATCTGTACAATAATGCACATTACCCATCTGTACAATAATACACATTACCCATCTGCACAATATAACACATTACCCATCTGTACATCCATGCACATTACCCATCTGTACAATAATGCACATTACCCATCTGTACAATAATGCACATTACCCATCTGTACAATAATACACAGCTTGAAGACTCACTACCTCTCTCACTACTGTAAGTGGCTCTGGATAAGAGCGTCTGCTAAATGACTGGAGTAAATGTCATGTATTGATTACTGTACATATGCTATAATGGTATGTTAATGATAAATAATAGTGTAGCAACCAGAATATGTTATCCTAAACTTCCTGCTAATATGTCATTTTAATTAGCTTCTCTCCATTATATAACTGTGAGAGTTCCTGTATGGTTGAAATTCGCTTAGCAAAGTCCTTTCCTGTTTCAACACCTGTATCACCATCCACACAAAGAGAAAAGATAACGAACAAAACCCCTGAAGGTGATCTATCCCTCAGCCTCTCTAGCCACAGAGAGAGAGATAAAGAGAGGGATAAAGAGAGATGCTAATCTACAGTATCTACCTTCCTTCCACCTACGCAGAGCATTTCAAAGAGCAGGGAGAAAACAAAGTCATGAATAATCTGGGTTCCATTCACTAGACTGATGAGCAGGTCTATTGTCATAACGAACACAAGGAAATTCACAGGACAGAAATTCTACATTGTATTTTTAGATCCACATTGGGTTTTTAGGGAATCTTGAAGGCTAGATTTACTAAGTAAATATAAAATGAGACAATATGTGTTTAATCAGTGCAGAAATGATCATTATCCTTAAAAAAAGTACTGTGTACTGAAAACATCACTGCAATAACCTACATTATCCTTATTAAGAACTAAGTACTGAGTGTACTGAAAACATCACTGCAATAACCTACATTATCCTTATTAAGAACTAAGTACTGAGTGTACTGAAAACATCACTGCAATAACCTACATTATCCTTATTAAGAACTAAGTACTGAGTGTACTGAAAACATCACTGCAATAACCTACATTATCCTTATTAAGCGCTAAGTACTGAGTGTACTGAAAACATCACTGCAATAACCTACATTATCCTTATTAAGAACTAAGTACTGAGTGTACTGAAAACATCACTGCAATAACCTACATTATCCTTATTAAGAACTAAGTACTGAGTGTACTGAAAACATCACTGCAATAACCTACATTATCCTTATTAAGAACTAAGTACTGAGTGTACTGAAAACATCACTGCAGCTCATATGACAATCAATACTTATCTAGGCACCAATCTTGTTGGGAGTTATGTGAATGACATTCCAGACCTAACAAACCAATTAAAGTGAGGAAGAAGAGTGGGAGAGGGCAGAAGGGCTGGGGGAGGGGCTGTGTGAGAGGGGCTGGAGCTGGGTGAGAGGGGAGAAGGGCTGGGGGAGGGGCTGGGTGAGAGGAGCTGGAGCTGGGTGAGAGGGGCTGGAGCTGGGTGAGAGGGGAGAAGGGCTGGGGGGAGGGGCTGGGGGAGAGGGGCTGGAGCTGGGTGAGAGGGGCTGGAGCTGGGTGAGAGGGGCTGGAGAAGGGCTGGGGGAGGGGGGGCTGGTGAGAGGGCAGAAGGGCTGGGGGAGGGGCTGGGAGAGAGGGGCTGGAGATGGGTGAGAGGGGCTGGTGCTGGGTGAGAGGGGCTGGAGCTGGGTGAGAGGGCAGAAGGGCTGGGGGAGGGGCTGTGTGAGAGGGGCTGGTGCTGGGTGAGAGGGGCTGGAGCTGGGTGAGAGGGGAGAAGGGCTGGGGGGGAGGGGCTGGGGGGAGGGGAGAAAGGCTGGGGGGAGGGGCTGGGGCTGGGTGGGAAGGGCGAAGGGGTGGGTGGATGGGGCTGGGGGTGGGTGGATGGGGCTGGGGATGGGTGGATGGGGCTGGGGATGGGGCAAGGTGGGAGGGGCAGGGGGGTGTGGTGAAGGGTGGAGCTGGGTGGGAAGAGGAGCAGTGTAAGATGAAGTTGCCCCTTAACGCTGATCTTGGGTCAGTTTGGCATTTTCTCCACCAATGCTTGTGGTTAGGATTGGGGAGGCGAAGCTGATCCTAGATCTGTACCTAGATTAAACTTCACCTCTGAGCTGGAGGTAGGTGAGCCAAGTAAGCAAGCGGAGCTTGGAGTCAGCCAACTGTTTGTTGCTACCCAGACTTTTTAATTTTACCCAAGCTGCCCGAGTAGGGAGGAGGGTGGTATAGAGGGAACTGTGGAATCCCAACCAAGTGCAGTGAGAGACCAAGAGTGGCCCATCGACACTCTCTTGTCTGTCAACATGACTTTATCCTCGGTGAACTCCAGCACCTGGCCCAGCCAGCGGCCACAGTGCTCAGGTGGTGTCAGCACACCATCAGAGGACGCCTGTCACAACTGGAGGCCTGCAGGGTGGATGGTGGGTGTCTTACACAGTGTCCCAGCCTAGCACCTCCTTCATGGCTTGATGTGGCTTTGAGCAGTCAAGAGGGCATGTGTGCGGTTAGTGCCGAGTGGTTATAGAGTCGTCTCCCTTTTTGGCAGCCCCCCCTTCACACCAACATGCCGTGCGGATGAGTAGAAATGGCACTGTCATCCACATTTTCACCCCTGTAGTATAAATGAGTTAGCTTAACCAAGAGAGGCAGGGAGACACGTGTGTTGTCGCGCCACGGATGGCAGTTTGTCTCAGTCTGAAGGCTGACGGTGAAATATTATTCTCAGAACAGCAACAGCTTCTAGATTTAGCCCAGGAAATAGGGGTGAGAAGTTCACTGGCTGTTGAAGGGTTGAGACAGGCAACACTACACACAGCTATTGAACACACATCTGCTGGTGATTTAAACGGCACATTTTCTCCCCACAAGTTGTTTCTATGCGCTACAGAGCAGGAAATCACACGAGGTGCTGTTCATTTGAAATGGAATGTATATTTCAGAAGTATGAAAATAGCTCTCACATCAAAATAAAACCCCAACTGAATAACAGTAAGTTTGTCCAAAAAAAGGACCCATGTGTTAACGTGAGGACACACTGACACACCTGGGGGTGGTGTGAGGGCAACTCAACAGTCAGTCTCAGCATAGCTTCCTCAGGAAAGACGGTGATCAATGTTTAGCCTAATGACTTGCTCTTGGCAAAACTGGTTGAAATTATGTATTTTCAACCAGTTTTGCTCACGAGGATACCTTTCTATCAGTTGCCACTGAAAAGGACTGCAGTTTCTGATCTGTACAAATTGAAGACTCCCAAAAGAATATGCAGTGTTGACACATGTTGCTTCCTAAAGTCGAACCGTACTCCATAGTTGTAATGCAGATGTAACATGGGCACCATATCTGGCACGAGGATAATCACAAAAAGTGAGATTTATGGAGAAATCAAACAAATAAAAGATGTGTCAACATTTCCTTCATCATTGAAGCATCCTGACATGTTTACAGTCAACTATACCTTATGTCTTTGGTTCAATAAAAAAATGAGGATGTGTATCATGGCCACAGATTTACAATAGGATGTGCTACTCACAACTCTATAAATAATAGAAGTGAAAGGAAAGGACTCTAGTACATCCTTAAAGGTGTAACACAATCAACCATCCCACCAGGATCACAACGATACTGAGGCTTAGGAATCTCCAAGCATAGCTTTCAGTTTCAACTCCAGCAACAACCACACTGTACATTAGTCAATGACACTGTTATGATAAAAACATATATACACAATCTAATAAATAAGAAGGGATGGCAGAGCATCACCCATTAGAATACAGCTGTTTTCACTCGTGCTGTAGCAGAGGCCTAAGCTTTGTCCATCAGTGTCCATCTTTCTCAAATAAAGAGTCTCTAATGAAAAATAGGACTGGGAAAAGACTGCTGCTGTTGTCCGGACCGAACAACAGTTAAATTAAGAGATGTTTTCTGCTGGGTGTGACGCTCCTTTTGTGAGGCCGTGCAGATGCAGCCGGAGTCCATCGATCCCTCCTCTGAATGTCCAATTAACCTGCGGATACAATAAATTAGACCATCTCAGAGGTGGCAGTGCATGACACGAGGAGAAGAGGAACCTCTGTAGGCTACACCTGAACATAAATAGCGTTTCTTGAGCTGCGTTTAAACACGCAGCCCTATTCTGATCCTTTGCCCAATTAATGGGAAAAGATGAGAATTGGTCTGCCTGTGTAATCGCAGCCTAATGGCTCCAAAGCATGTTTAGAAGACAGTGACAGCACTGACCGTGTTTAAACCCTTACTCTAAAATTAATATAATATTAAACCATTTCATTAAATATTAGTTATTTTTAGGCTAAATTAAGTGCCGATGGTAACTGGACCATAATATGCCTGCCCATAATAATGAATTGTAGCCTAATAATAGTGAATAATAAAACATTTAAACGTAATTAGGCAAAAAGTAAAGACCTATAATATTTGCAAGCTCTCTTTGTTGCATTGGCAAATGTAGTGTATTTTTTATGTAAGAGACTGTAATTGAGGAGGCTACAAGCATCTGGAACAATGCATGCTGATTTAATAACAGCATCAAAGCTTCCCCTGCCGACATCGCCGCGCGTAAACCCATGTTTATGGGGTAGGTGAGCCTCATATCCTGAGCCTTGTGTCAAATATCAAACGTTGCCGGGGAGTGTATATCCAAGCAATTTCGCCCCAGAGGATGTCCACTCCTAAGCGGCTAAGTAGTAATTAGTAATCAAGCCTGCTAAGACCTCTCTCGGATGTCTTACCGCACGTCGAATGCCCGAGGCGCAGGTCACGCAACGTTTGGAGAGCTCCGAATAATTTTCTGTCCCGGGAGCTGAACAACGAGGAGCTGCTGTTTCTGTCTGGTAGACTTCACCGCCAGGATGGCCTGCCTGTTTTTGTATTGCACCATCTGCAAAGTTATCTCGGCATTCCAGCCCTCGTCCTGTGGACACCTGAAATCGATCTCCTTGCCCTCCGACATGACCACGGTGAAGTAGATGTATTTCCCTTTCCTCTCGACGCAGTCCACAGTTTTCATGTTGGAGAAGTGCAGCTCCTTGACTTTGCCAGTGTCTCCGCCGCCGTGGTGGTTGTAATGGTGCGGGTGGTCGTGCTGCTTCGGCGGGTGAAGCAGAACCCCGTCCTCCGTGAGGACGCAGTGCTTCTTCTTCCACAGCTGCAGCAAACCGTCGCTTCGCTTCTCCAGAAGCCCCTCTTTCAGCACCTTGCCGCCGTTCTCCAGCATCTTGAGAAAACGCCCCAATTTCCTCAGCAAATGCAAACACTTGTTCTTCTCCTTGCCCGTAAAGGTAAAGGCATCGGATGCTGAAATGGTCACTGCAGTGAGTGGGTTACTATGTGCTGTGGAACTCGTGGATGTGTGTGCAGGGTATTTGATACTAGTCCGTCGGCAGCGGTCGCTGGTGTGACTGATACGCACAGTTTGATTGGGGTTTCTCGAGCTTGTGGACCGCCCCTGAGTGACATCCAGCGGAAAGAGAACTCATGTGTCAGAGGGCCTCTCCAGCACAGTGCAGCGAGGATCAATGATATATTGATAGTATTTTGGAAATCAAATGGGCCTATACAATTGAATTAAGAACTCAAGGCGAGTGAATTTCTTGAGTCAAGTATACAATGCCTTCAGAAAGTTCTCCCACCCCTCGACTTAATCCACATGTTGTGTTACAGCTGAATTCAAAATGGATGAAATGTATATTTTCCCCTCACCCATCTCCACACAATACCCCATATTGACAAAGTGAAAACATGTTTTTAGCAAATACATTTATTAATAATGACCTACAGAAATATTGCATTTACATAAGTATTCACACCCCCAAGTCAATACTTTGTAATGCAGAAGCACCTTTGGCAGCGATTCCAGATTTCAGTTGTCTTGGGTATGTCTGTACCAGCTTGCACATCTGGATTTGGGGATTTTCTCCCATTCTTCCTTGCAGATTTTCACAAGCTCTTGAACTAGATAGGGGTGGCATTGAACAGCAATCTTCAAGTCTTTCCACAGATTTTCAACGGGATACAAGTCTGGGCCACTCAAGGACTTTCACATTCCTGTTCTGAAGCCGTTTCAGCATTACTTTGGCTGTATGATTGTGGTCACTGTCCTGTTGGAAAGTAAATCTTTGCCACAGTTTAAGGTCAGAGTGGTCATTGGATTTTTGGTCACCTCCACTGACCAAGGTCTTTCTTGCCCCACCATGCTCAGTTTGGTCGGGCAGCCAGCTCTAGACAGTCTGGGTAGTTCCACATTTTTTGCAATTTCCTAATTATGGAGACCACTTTCCTCTTGGAAACATTCAACACTCTAGAAATTGTTTTATACTCTTCCCCAGATATATTCCTCATCACAATTCCATCTCAGAGATCTACAGACAGATCATTGGTCGGCATGGTATAGTTTCTGCTCTGATGCACTGTCAACTGTGGGACCTTCTATAGACAGGTGTGTTTCAGGTTTCTTTCTAAATCATGTCAAACGATTTAATTGGCCACAGGTGAACTCCAATCAAGTTGTGGTGACATCTCAAGGATGATCAAAGGAAATTGGATGCATCTGAGCTCAATTTAATGTCATAGCAAAGGAGCGTGAATACTTATGTAAATTCAATATTTCTGTATTTCATTTTCAATACATTTGCAAAAATGTCTACAGACATGTTTTCACTTTGTCATTATGGGATATTGTGTAGATGGGTGAGAGAAACTATTTAATCTACTTTTAATTCAGGCTAACAGGACATGTGGAATAAGCCAAGTGGTATGAATACTTTCTGAAGGCAGGAAGTAGCATAATGTATTTGTGACATGTTTCATACAACCTGTAGAATGCTTGGCTCTCACCTCTCCACGAGAAAACAATCTGTAGAACGCTTGGCTCTCACCTCTCCACGAAAAACAATCTGTAGAACGCTTTCTCACCTCTCCACGAAAAACAATCTGTAGAATGCTTGGCTCTCACCTCTCCACGAGAATACAATCTGTAGAACGCTTGGCTCTCACCTCTCCACGAAAAACAATCTGTAGAACGCTTGGCTCTCACCTTCCACGAGAATACAATCTGTAGAACGCTTGGCTCTCACCTCTCCACGAAAAACAATCTGTAGAACGCTTGGCTCTCACCTCTCCACGAGAAAACAATCTGTAGAACACTTGGCTCTCACCTCTCCACGAGAAAACAATCTGTAGAACGCTTGGCTCTCACCTCTCCACGAGAATACAATCTGTAGAACGCTTGGCTCTCACCTCTCCACGAGAAAACAATCTGTAGAACACTTGGCTCTCACCTCTCCACGAGAAAACAATCTGTAGAACACTTGGCTCTCACCTCTCCACGAGAAAACAATCTGTAGAACGCTTGGCTCTCACCTCTCCACGAGAAAACAATCTGTAGAACGCTTGGCTCTCACCTCTCCACGAGAAAACAATCTGTAGAACGCTTGGCTCTCACCTCTCCACGAGAATACAATCTGTAGAACGCTTGGCTCTCACCTCTCCACGAGAAAACAATCTGTAGAACGCTTGGCTCTCACCTCTCCAAGAGAAAACAATCTGTAGAACGCTTGGCTCTCACCTCTCCACGAGAAAACAATCTGTAGAACGCTTGGCTCTCACCTCTCCACGAGAATACAATCTGTAGAACGCTTGGCTCTCACCTCTCCACGAGAAAACAATCTGTAGAACGCTTGGCTCTCACCTCTCCACGAGAATACAATCTGTAGAACGCTTGGCTCTCACCTCTCCACGAGAATACAATCTGTAGAACGCTTGGCTCTCACCTCTCCACGAGAAAACAATCTGTAGAACGCTTGGCTCTCACCTCTCCACGAGAAAACAATCTGTAGAACACTTGGCTCTCACCTCTCCACGAGAAAACAATCTGTAGAACGCTTGGCTCTCACCTCTCCACGAGAAAACAATAAATGGGCACTTCCGTTGAGCTCTGTCATCTGGCCCTTCATTTCAGTGGTGAGACCGTAGATACTGTGTATGTATATGTATATGTGCTGAACAAAAATATAAACACAAAACTAGTGTTGGTCCCATGTTTCATTAGCTGAAATAAAATAACCCAGAAATGTTCCATACACACAAAAAGCTGATTTCTCTCAAATGTTGTGAACAAATTTGTTTACATCCCTGCTAATGAACATTTCTCCTTTGCCAAGAAAATGAAATCCACCTGACAGGTGTAGCATATCAAGAAGCTGATTAAACGGCATGATCAGCACCTTGTGCTGGGGCAATAAAAGGCCCCCAAATGTGCAGTTCTGTCACAGCCACAGATGCCTCAAGTTGAGGGATCGTGCAATTGTCATGCTGACTGCATGAATGTCCAACAGAGCTGTATGTCCATTTCTCTACCGTCGTAATTTTACAGAATTTGGCAGTACGTCCAACTGGCCTCACAGACGTTGTGTAACCACATCAGCCCAGGACCTGCACATCTGGCTTCTTCACCTGCGGGATCGTCTGAGGGAAAGGGGTGCTGAGGAGTATTTATGTTTGTAATAAATCCCCTTTGTGGGGTAAAACTAACTCAGATTGTCTCACCAGTGGGTGGTCCAATACACCCCCAGGCCCACCCATGGCTGCACCATTGCCCAGTCATGTGAGATCCATAGTAGGGCCTAATGACTATTTCAATTTACTGATGTCCTATGAACTCTAAAATTGTTGCTTTTATATTTTTGTTCAATATACAGAGTATGATACATTAACACCTGCTCTTTCCATGACAGACTGACCAGATAAACGCTATGATCCCTTACTGATGTCACTTAAATCAGTGTAGATTAAGGGGAGGACACAGGTAAAAAGATTAAGCCTTGAGACAGTGTGAATGTGTAAGACAAAATATTTAACTGCCTTTCAGCGGGCTATGGTAGTAGGTGCACTAGTTTGAGTGTCAACTGCAACACTGCTGGGTTCTTCACTCAGTTCAGTGTGTACCAACGGTCAAATTTTAATAGATTTAATAGAGAACTTGTAATCAGTCCACTACACCTACTGTAGTCTGTACATATGACAAATGAACTGGTCACCTCAATGAGCTACACAAATGTTAGAGCTCAGTGTTTAAATATCAAGCAGCTCATGTTGAAGAGACACTGTAGAGACAAGGAACAAACGCAAAACACATTTAACCAATTTATTCATGAATATACATACAGTTATTGAGTACATTTAGTATTTGTAGCATAGCATTTAGCTTTGACAACAGCTGCTCAAGGAGTCAGACAGAATCCAGTCGTCCCTAGAACAGTCCAGACGTAATCTGACTGCAGCAGTACTCCCTATAGCTCCACTAGAGGCAGCAGCGAGGGCGCCACCACCCAACATACACCGACATGACTGTTTCCACTAAAGGACAAGGTGGGTGGGCTTAAGCTACTTCCTTTTATTTCCATTCCCTGACTAAGTATTGCTCTTACATGCTTCAGTGTGACCTGCTGGGTGGGGTTGGCTACAGAGGGCAGTCAGACAGGACTTCCACCAGAACTCATTGCCACCTTTCCTTCACAGTGATAAATTAGCCGTATGCTCAGGGACCAGACCGCACGAGCTTAACCTCGAGAGTTACAAGGCTCAAAAGCCACAACCACATGCCAACACAAGCCTGAATTTGGTCGTTTTTTCCTCCGAAAGGAACCCGTTGCGAACCTATTGCTATCAGAGTACACAAGTCAAGTGGGATTCCCAAATTAAAGAGTAATGCACTTGGGAGAATCATGTATTACAGGGAAATGTTTCATGGCGCAGGAGAAAGCCCATAGGGCATCGTATGACACGGCCACCTCCAAAGTACTGCTCACTTCGATTTGCACAAGGGCTACTGGACCGACAGCCAACCATAGAGGACACCACTGATACATGACTAAGTAGTACAAAGTGCTATAGAAAAAGACAAGTAAACTGTAGGCCTAACAAGAGCCTGAAGCAGATTGGGCATGGGGTGCCCCCTGCTGGCGAAACCTTGGAACTGTCCCGTCAAATCATCTGGAATGTTAAGGAGTGACTGGACAAGACCAAGCTGCGTGTTGGAGGAAAAACATTCCCTTAACGCAAATTAAAATTCAGAAAGAACAGTAATTATTTAATGGAAACCAATACGTTGCAGACTCGGCTCATTAAATTTAGCAGCTAACACATGGTTCTGTTTCTTTAACAAATCAGACCATGTAGTCGAGGTAATATTCATCCCAAGAGAGCATTCAAAACATCCAATGCCTGTCAGTCTGCAAACTGGAATGTTTTAGATTGACAACTTGATTCAGCCCAAACCAGTGGCCAATAACCACTTTCCCTGCTCTAAATGGCATGCTTGAGTGACCAATGTACACAGCGATTCAAAGTATTTCATTAGCCATGACTAAATGCAGTGTTTTGCTCTGGCCGTGCTCTAGGCCCAGCCCACTAATACAATGACAACAAATTCCAACTCACAACCTGATCTGACCGGTAACTTAAGTAGCGCGAGGGAAAAGGAATAGGTTGACTTTCTCATCACCTGCCTCAATGCAGTCTAACCACAGCTGTTGTCCAAGAGCAATACAACAAAAACTTCACAAGAACCCAAACTAGTTTAGCAGTGAGAGAAACAAGATCATGCTTTCAGGGAGTTTGTGGCATTCTAACTATTTGTACAGGGGGGGTGGGGGTCTAGTAAAATACTATGCATATCGAGCCACTGCTCACATTATATTAGGAGGTTTTTGTAACAAAAATCTTGAAACCCTTTATTTTTTATTTCTACCAAGAAAAATACAAAACATTATAAGGCGTAAGTAAGTGTTTTATTTGAGAAGCTGTTACAGTGCAGTTGATCCTCAAAGCCACAGCCTTCACTGCTGCTTGCACTCGGCTGGGGGATTTGCGTCCTTCTGCAAGAGACCAAAAGAGAGGGCGTTAGAGCTGAACTGAGATCCGAACATAACACACTAATCACCCTCTCACACACGTTTATGCTTCAGACATTTTTCTATGTCCATTTGAGACAAACATTGACAGGGTATAGGGCAATGTCATCCTGGCACTTAGGCTAGAGATTCCTGAACAGTGACCCAATAACAATCCATACTAGTATGTTCTTACAGTATGCAACTGACCAGTGTTGGGGGTGAATTACTACCCATACCACCCAAATTCAAGGTCCAAAGACACCAATGGAGATGGGAATGTGGAGGTGAATATTCAAACATAACTGTATAATAACTACTTTGAGAGCCTTCACTACTGCTGCATAGAACCTCCATAGTGTAAATGCACTAACCCGTAGTGCTCATAACAGTAATGGGGAGGGGGTGCACCACTGATATCCTACAGATGCCTTTCTTTCACAGGGGAGGAAAACTAATGAAGTCTATTGGCAGCAATGCAGGGAGAGGGCCATAAACAGACCTACAGGGGTCAACAGCTCTCCAGGACAGAGGGTGAAGCTGAACTTCAACTCTAGTCAAACTTTCACTTAGTCGTGCATCGATGTCAGTGGGAGACCAAGTGAAAATACAACTGAAGTGGAAGTTTGGATTCACGCCACGCAGACAATTCAGGCATGTCCAATGGGAGAAAGACAATTAACAAGCATCCTTCCAGATGTAGACTACAGTCTCTGGAGTACAAAAGTGAAGAATGAGAGAATGAACAGAGCGATGGCTTAAGACTCAAAAACATAAAAATCCACAAAACAGGTGTGGCAAACGATCTATTCTTCTCCAAACAAATGGAAATATTGGTGCCACAATTTTTTTGTATAAAGACAAATAGGGTCAAATTGGAGGAAAGTTTAACTGGCTTCAACATACAGAAGAGAACTCAAACGCATCACCCACTACAGTTAAAGGGAAAAAGAAAAAAGCCACTATGTTAGTTGTAAGTGCAGGTGGAAGGGGGGTGCAAGGAGATTGAGGAATGGAGGTGTCAAAATGAAAAGGTGCAGGAGGGAGGCGGGGTGCAGTAAGCTGACAATTCACAAGCTGTACCTACCAGGAGAGGGTTATTTTCTACAGACATCACTTAAACCTAGTGAGGAAAAATTTAAAGAGTATAGCTGACAAAAGGTGCCAAGTGATTGGAGATGAACATTAATGAATTAAAGGCAAAAAATAGGCAGAATACAGAATTCAAGAGGCTTTATACAGCAAAGAGAAGTACTGTTCCCATTCACCCAAACAAAATCAAATAAAGCTTTGGCATGCAGAGCTATGAAACTAAAAGTCAAAACCTGAATTGATTTAGTATCCGATTCCAATTTCCATGCAGTCTCAGTTTAGCAAGGATGTAGACAGCAAGTAGAAACATGCTTTCAAGGCATTCCATTGAAAAGAAAACGTGGGAAAACACATTCCCCATGACCAGACGCTCACAAAGGGTATTTGATTATGTTCTTGAAGTGATATTTTGAGACCATTTCGAAACACCACTCTTTACTATCACTCTCATTCTAGAAGTTTCCAGGACACAGAATGAGACGAGTCCTGGACTAACGCCTCGATCACACCGATAACATCATTGAGCAAAATGTTATGCAGCATCATTTTGATGTAACAAAAGTTCCAAAATTCACCTTCTGCTACCAGTTCTGTCAAGCCATCTAACATACATTCCACAAATCCAACGTATCACCACACAGAAAGCACTGCAACAGTGCTGCAAGGCCAATGCAGCGTGCCACTGGAAATAAAATGTACGTTGGTGTACCAAAACACAAATGTAGACTGCTTTATAGTCCAGGACAAGGCTTAATGTGCGTCTGGGAATCCAGCCCTTACACAAGAGGCAAGGGGACAGGGAAACGGTTCCGAAGGCTGTGTGTTCTGAGGCGACGTGGGATGCAGTAGTATATAGACAGAAAAATCCATCATGGCGGCTGGTGTTCATGATGCATTTGGAGTAGCGGTACACATTCAATTCTGTATGTTGAAGTCTGATACTTCTGATCGTTGGTCTCACATTAGGTCATGACAACATCAACAGTAAGCTCTCCTACCCACCTTGGGGTCATAGTCAGGGTCATTCTCCTCCTCTCCCTCCTCCTCACCCTCCTAGGAGAACACAAGAGGAAACTGTTAAACACTGAGACAGACAAACTAGCTAAGGTCAATAACAGGAGTGGGTTAGGACCAGGGCTGAGGACCAGGGCTAAGGTCAATAACAGGAGTGGGTTAGTGAGGACCAGGGCTAAGGTCAATAACAGGAGTGGGTTAGTGAGGACCAGGGCTAAGGTCAATAACAGGAGTGGGTTAGTGAGGACCAGGGCTAAGGTCAATAACAGGAGTGGGTTAGTGAGGACCAGGGCTAAGGTCAGGAGTGGGTTAGTGAGGACCAGGGCTAAGGTCAATAACAGGGTGGGTTAGTGAGGACCAGGGCTAAGGTCAATAACAAGAGTGGGTTAGTGAGGACCACGGCTAAGGTCAATAACAGGAGTGGGTTAGTGAGGACCACGGCTAAGGTCAATAACAGGAGTGGGTTAGTGAGGACCACGGCTAAGGTCAATAACAGGAGTGGGTTAGTGAGGACCAGGGCTAAGGTCAATAACAGGAGTGGGTTAGTGAGGACCAGGGCTAAGGTCAATAACAGGAGTGGGTTAGTGAGGACCACGGCTAAGGTCAATAACAGGAGTGGGTTAGTGAGGACCAGGGCTAAGGTCAATAACAGGAGTGGGTTAGTGAGGACCAGGGCTAAGGTCAATAACAGGAGTGGGTTAGTGAGGACCAGGGCTAAGGTCAATAACAGGAGTGGGTTAGTGAGGACCAGGGCTAAGGTCAATAACAGGAGTGGGTTAGTGAGGACCAGGGCTAAGGTCAATAACAGGAGTGGGTTAGTGAGGACCACGGCTAAGGTCAATAACAGGAGTGGGTTAGTGAGGACCACGGCTAAGGTCAATAACAGGAGTGGGTTAGTGAGGACCACGGCTAAGGTCAATAACAGGAGTGGGTTAGTGAGGACCACGGCTAAGGTCAATAACAGGAGTGGGTTAGTGAGGACCACGGCTAAGGTCAATAACAGGAGTGGGTTAGTGAGGACCACGGCTAAGGTCAATAACAGGAGTGGGTTAGTGAGGACCAGGTGAAGAGACCTAGTTAGCTAAGGCCTTACCTCGTCATCAGCCTCCTCTCCCTCCTCATCGTACTGCAACAAGAGGGGACACCAGTGTTAGGAACACATGTGAAGGCCAGTGGCTTGGTTCAGAGGTCTAGGACAGGGATGAGGCCATTACACACAGGCTGTGGTGGGTACTCACATCATCATCGTCATCCTCGATGGCCTCCCCCGTGAAGTACAGCACAGCCCTGGGGACGATACGCTCGCGGATGAAGTGGCCGATCTCAAAGTCAGCGGCGAGGACAGCCTCAGTGTCCTCGTCCTGGAGGGGCAAGAGTCACCGGCACGTCAGTCAGAGCTACGAGACTCACCATTCGGCCACACCAACTTTAATCGAAAGACCACACTGTACCAGTGGTTGAATGGAACACAGCCAAAATGTTCTACTGCTCGAGTTACGGCAAAATTATATTGCATAAAGAGAAATACTGAGTTATGGCAACAAAAATAAATACCTGACCTCACTTCAGTCCACTTCAAGCACTGCAGTAGACTACGGAAAGCATTTACTTACCATATCTCCACTTTCAGGGACATCAGGCGGGGTGAAGAAGTTGAAGAAAGAGTCATTGGGGACTGTCTTGGTGACCGTCCTGACTGTGCCACGCCCCTTGTGCTTCTGCTTCTTCTTGATCGTCTTCAGGGTGATGTTCTTGCCCTTCGTCAGTCGATCGTACAACTGTGGGGCGGGCGGTGGACACCAGGGTTACCAGGAGACCAGACGCAGGACTAAACACGCCAACCAATGACTACAGTGTAGATGTTGCTTTGAGCCCTAAAGGTTAAGATAAGCCAAAGGTTTTAATAGAACCCCGTGAACATGCTGCATTGTTAGAAAGGACCACTTTTGACAAACCGGGTCATTCCTCGCCCATGTCTTGGTGTTAAAAGAAGGCATTCTGTTGTAACTGACCAAACAAGCAGACAACAGAAGGGTGCATAAACCTGAGTATCATATATTAATTTAAAAGGAGAGAATTTTTTATAAACTCCATCTACTGACATGACCCTTACACTCCAGCGTTAGTGCCTGCAATGACTGTCCCAGAGCTGAAATAACCAAGAGACACGGACAAGACTCTCAGCTTTGGATCTCTAGTTTGATCTAGCATCCTTCCTTGTCCCAGAGGCTACGATGAGCAACTAGGGGTTTACTAAGGATGCGCCATAGGATTAAGATCTCTATGGGACGACAAGGAGCAGTTTGACAGAGCGTCTTACCCTGTGCAGCCCATGATCTCAGGCCCATCAAGGAGAAGGGGTCGTTCTCATCAGGCTCAGACCTCATCTTGTAGGTTTTGTCAACAAAGTGTTTGTGAAGAACTCATTGGGCTCAAAGTTAAATTCTAAAGAAAAGCTCTGGAGAAAAAGAGCAAGAGAGAGTTGAATATGGGGAACAGTGGGAATACCCAAGATACATTGGCTTTCAATACATTGATAGAACGGTAGAGAATTGCATCAGCAGAGCAGTGCGGTGCACAGACCTACCATGGGCTGGCCAGGGTCAGAGAATTTGACTTTGACATCTTGTAATTGCTTGAGGATGGGTTCATCATGTTCCTGTAAAACATGAACAGCAGCTTGAACATTGGTATGGTATCTAGACAGAAACACTTTATCGTTGTACTGGTCTTTCTGGCACAAACACCAACTTCTCTTTTCTTACAGTACCGATTTAGCCGACAGCTGTTCATTGAGGAACGTTTAATACCTGTGATGTGGTCTCACCTACCTCAAATACACTGACGAAGTCACTCTGATAAGAGCGCAATTAAGATCTGTGTTTCCCAATCCCACCCCCAAAACATCACCTTCTTGCTGTAGCCCGGGACAAAGTCACCTGCTTCAACTCATTGAGGGCTTGTCCAGGACTACAAGTGTGCTGTATGTACACAACATCTATTTTTAGGGGTGAAGTTGCCTCATCAAGCCTGTAGGTGGTGATGAAGCCTCATATTTAGGGAGCTGCAGCAGCTGACCTACTTTCCTCTACTGCTCTAGTCTCTTTTCCTGCTGACAGTCCTCCACTCCCTCCAACACTCTGCCCACCTACCTGCACCATGTCGCTAAGCAAGTCAACGTTCTTGAAAACCGTTAGCCAGAACTCGGGAACGCCTTTGGGGTCCTCCTTCTCCTCATCCTTCTTCTCCTCTTCCACCTTGGCCTTCTCCTTCATCTCCTCCTGGAAGAAACAGGCAGGAGGAAGATCAACAAAAAAGGGGATTTAATGCACCATTTCACAGATGCCTATAAACAGAAAAGATACACGAGTCCCTGGTTAAAACCTCTAAATAGTCTATATATAATGCACATCTAGCACATCCACCATTACTGGAACCAAAACAGTCAGAAACCAATAAGACAATCATGGGTACACCCTCCTGGTCCTGTCATCATGACCAGACAGGTAGAGGTCCCCAGGTTAGATTAATAAGACCCGCTGAGGCACCAGACAGGTAGAGGTCCCCAGGTTAGATTAATAAGACCTGCTGAGGCACCAGACAGGTAGAGGTCCCCAGGTTAGATTAATAAGACCCGCTGAGGCACCAGACAGGAGAGGTCCCCAGGTTAGATTAATAAGACCCGCTGAGGCACCAGTAGAGGTCCCCAGGTTAGATTAATTAGACCCGCTGAGGCACCAGACAGTAGAGGTCCCCAGGCTAGATTAATAAGACCCGCTGAGGCACCAGACAGTAGAGGTCCCCAGGTTAGCACCAGACAGTAGAGGTCCCCAGGTTAGCACCAGACAGTAGAGGTCCCCAGGTTAGATTAATAAGACCTGCTGACGCACAGACAGTAGAGGTCCCCGGGTTAGATTAATAAGACCCGCTGAGGCACCAGACAGTAGAGGTCCCCAGGTTAGATTAATAAGACCTGCTGAGGCACCAGACAGTAGAGGTCCCCAGGTTAGATTAATAAGACCTGCTGAGGCACCAGACAGTAGAGGTCACCAGGTTAGATTAATAAGACCTGCTGAGGCACCAGACAGTAGAGGTCCCCAGGTTAGATAAGACATGCAGGCATGGAGTCACCTGTACCTGCTTACTTACTGTCAACTCTTCCTCCTCATCAGCCTTCCACTCACACTCCTCCTCTGTGGGCTCATAGGCTGCTTTAACTATGTCACTTCGCTGGAGGGAGAGAGGGGAGGAAAACAGTCAGTCCCTGTAAAGCCAACAGCCAGGAGGCCAGAGCAAAACATTTAACAAAAGCCCAGAACAGTCATGTGTTTAAACCAAGATAATGGACTAGGGGCTGAGGTGCCAAGCCAGCGCATTATTTACACAAGACAGCAGTTTGGTCACACCGTCTGCATGTGTGAGCATCCCAGCTTGACCCCACCCCCATTTTCTCAGCTCCATCTGCATCCCTGGAACAGGCTGCAGCTCTTTAGTCAGAGGATTCTGCTAAATCCCAGTCCGCTCAAAGAGGGGACAGGGGGTAAAAGCAGCAGGAACCACATATGGGCAGAGGAGTGACTGATCAACACTAGATTGAGAATACTGGGGTGTATTCATTAATAACAACAATTTGGTGGGTGCTAACATTTGTACTATTTCACAAGTGAATTAATATGCGTGTGAATTGGAAATTATGTTCTTTGGAAACCCCGCCCACGGAGTCCGGTCACAGCAAATATCGTTTTGGGACGAAACATGGAGGGACCGAACTGGATTTGGTCAAAAAGTGGCTCATTTTACTAAGGTTTGCACCAATGAAAACAATCCAAGCAAAGTGCCCAGTCAAATGCAGCTTAGTTATAAGGTACAATGAATGGGAGATCATATTGATACAAGGAACATAACAGGGGTGTTCCTACCTTGTCGAAGAGGGTTGGTAGAGAGCGGCGTACTTTCTCTCCAGTTCATGGACCTCTTCGTAGAACTTGGCCTCAATGTGGGCGCATTTCACTTGTAGGTTCTTTAGGGCGTTGACCCGTCTCTTCACTACCTTTGGTAAGCTGGACACGGGGAGAGAAAACCGTCAGAATTCCACACGGTGAAAGAGTACATCTTGACTGTCCAAAGATGGTGGTGTATATAACAAGACACTGGAGCCCCAACTCTGACAACGGGAATAAACATCAACGAAAGACAAACACTTACGCATGCAGACCTATGCATACAGACGCTTTTATGCAGAGCAACACAGTGCCGGGGAGAATGACTGCAGGACCTAGTTTCCTCCGCTAGGAATTCAACCATAGGACCAGGAAGTAGAGGACTACTTCCACTGACATTGGAAAAACGACGTTTTACGTAATGGCCTGGTCACCTCAGCCCTGGCGTTACGCAACCACAGCCAAGCCCCTCTGGCACAGCACCCCACTGAGGGGACGCTAGGAGATCTGAAGTACTGGCATCCACTGACAGGAAAAAAAAACATTAAGGGACCAGATCCACGATAACTAAACAAAAAAAATGCAGAAGTGCGCGCTCATCACAGCCACACGCTCCAATTGTGAGGAGGGCACAATTAATCTGTTGAGGACAGAAAAACCACAGCCACTTCCATTAATCAAGATGGCAGAATATCCCGCGCGGCAATGCTTTGGTACGACATTGGGCCAAGAATCCCATGCCAAGAGCAGTTTAAAAAAGGCATGTTTCTACACAGATTTTAGGGTGTCCACCCACTCTTTCCCAGTGGGTGAAAACATCTTTGGTGGTGATAAGATGTCCCCTATGTTATAAAATACATTGTACCAAGACAAATTATTCTTCATGTTCTGAATCCTTGTGTGGGGTCTTTTTATAACGTATCACATTCAGAAAGTCAGGCGTGGAAAGCATTCCACAGGGATGCTGACCCATATTGACGCCAATGCTTCTCACAGTCGTCAAGTTGGTTGGATGTCTTTCAGGTGGTGGACCATCGCCGATACACAAATGGTGTAAAAAACCCAGCAGCGTTGCAGTTCTTGACAAACCAGTGCGCCTGGCACCAAGTGTCACCTTGTCAGGCTGTCATGGAAAGCACAGGTGTTCTTAATGTTTTGTACTCAGAGCTCTGTTGACACTTCAAATAAGAGTATACTAAAATACTACATGTCATGTCTCAACATCGATCTTACCTCCATTGTTTTATGTCCTGTGGATTTGAGAAGATTGCAAGTTCAATGGGAAAGTGAGCCTGTCAAGTACTCATGTAGCCTTAATTCTTACACAGCTGAGTGCGATTCCAAGGTTTTACCCTTGGGCTTCCATTGATTTAGTCACCCTAACTCTGGCCACCCTATAAACTAAAATAACTTCAACAGGTTATGATAGACAAGGTTAGGACCACAATTAACATGTTACCCATTGGTCAAAAAGTGTGTTTTTGATTGGACAACCTACAGATTTGTTTCATCATATGAAGCGCGTGGAATGGTGGAAGGAGGAGCCATTATACCATCTGCATTGGGTCAGATCAGGGGTATGTATCAAGCGTCTGAGTAGGAGTGCTGATTTTGGATCCGTTTTGCCTTTTAGATAAGGAATAAGAATACATGGACAGGGAGACCTGATCCTAGATCAGCAACGCTACTCGAGAATGATACATAGGGCATCGGTTCACATTTTAGGACGCTGGTTTGAGACTGATGCGGAGACCACTTTTAAAAACACATTTCACTGCAACACCAAAACAAGAGGTACACAACTGGGTCCAGAACACCTAGTGCCGAGGCATCGTGTCTGTGTGCCATAGCGCTTTCGTGAAGTCATTGGCCAAGGAGTCAACTCCAACTCACCATGGCCAAATCATTTGCATACTAAAGGACAACCCAGCACAGAGCAGACCTAGAGGACTACAGTTATGGGACATTGCTTTAAAGGGAATGCAGCAGCTTCTCATCACTGTAGCAGTGGCCTTCTTTGAATAATGTAACTAGGCAACCTTCCTTGAAGAAATCCCTGAATGAAAAGCATTACCTTCGCATACCCAATCACGCACAGATAAGTGATTACCTCAAGGATGCGAGAACCAGAGGATGAACCTTTATTGCATCATTTTGTCAACCTATACTATAAATAGTCGCTGAAGTTTTGGTCAGTCGACCTTAAATCAGAGCAACGGAGTGTGCAGAAACGTTCCGGTTTCCCTCTAGCACCTTCAAAAATAGGTTTTGGGTGTAGGTTAGAGTCAGCCTAAACTACCAGTACTCAATTTCCACAGACATGTCACAGGGATGTACCAGCGAATTGAGGACAGAACCAGAAGACAAGGAACATTCTGGCACCGAAGACATAACACTGGCCTTGTTATCCCTCCATAACATACATACATACACAGGTACAAAGCATGCATGCCAAGAATGGAAGTTTTGAAAGTATTATATATAAATAACAAGACCACTACCTCAGTGAGAAGAAATTCTGTTGTGACCTTAACATCTAAAGCAGGGCTGCATAACTAGGCTAGTCCCCCAGAGCTGCAGAGTGGGACAGAGTCAGGCCGTGGCCAGTCACAGGAACACTGAGGAAATTGTTGATGCATTCAGCCACTGTCCGTCACCTCAAGTCAACTATTTTGGACGAGTACATACAGGACCCAAAACAGAGTGGGGTTTTCTGATGGACAATCTGTTGTCCATCCAACCGATAACACCCATTGAAAAAGGACTGTCTCCATCCAGAATCTGTATGGCTGAAGCCTGTGTCTCTCCTGGTTGGGGGTTCTCACCTCTCCATGTATCCTGACGGCGAGCCCACCAGCCCGTCCAGCCTCTCCTGCAACGCGGCCAGAATCTGTGGGTTCTGCATCATCTGCACGGTGAGCTGACGAGCTGAGGGGAGACGGACAAAGCCAGGCACTACCATCAGACAGACAACCATTCATAGTATCAGACACCATACGGACAGATACATTGACAGAAGGAGGGAGTTCTGCATAAGAAATTCTAGGGGGGCTACTCCAAGTATTTTCAGGTCAACTAAGGACAGACAAAGCTACAACAATAAATCTAAATCAAATAGAGGGCTGGGTTGCTGGTCAACAGGTTGCTCCCTTCACTTGTCTCCTTTCCTTCATCTTCACCGATCTGAGTATTGAACAGGTGGAAGAATGCTACTGCCAAAACGCTGCCACCCGTCAAGCCTCTTCAGATTGGTGCAGACGAATGAGAGGACACAAGGAAAGGAAGTCACTTCACACTATTGATAGAGCCCGGTGTTTCCTCCACAGAACATCTGAGAAACTAGGATGCAATGTTCCCAGAGACGAACCAGGGAGACCGCAAGGGCATACGGTTTCTTCCAACCCTGAACCAGTTCCAAAATAATGACATTTCTAGCCGAGAAAGACTGATAAAAATGTGCTTCGTGATAAACAGTGTCCGAGCCTCTGCTTGAAGACTCAGGTTCGACTCGAGCCCATAGAGGGAGCATTATAATCAAAGTATTCCCTTCCACCTTACAGGAGTAAACTTATTCCTAAAAGCTGTTCGAGACATTTCCAAAGCGGATAACAAATGCTTTGCCCATGGGACAAGTCAGAGGGCTGCTGCATAATTTATAATCAGCAGGTATACTCTCCCTGCCTTGATTTACCTATACCACGCTTCAACTCCTTACGCCTTGGATTTGAGGGCCCTGCTGTGCCCGTCCCAATACCCACCATTTCCCTAAAGTGCTTTACTGTTGAGCAGGGTCTATAGTCAAATGTAGTGCACTATAGAGGGAATAGGGTGCCGTTAAGGACGAAATGGCCAACTCCTCAGCTGAGTGACAACTCAAAGTGCTGCAGCGGAGCGGGGACAGGGATGAGTGGGACGGCAAAATGTTCTGAATCTGTTCTAGACAAGGGACGTTTCTACTGATGACGAATGTCATTACAGATATCGGACGATAATTAGGATATTTGTTAGGCTCTGGCCGCATGAAAGCCTCTGTCAAGTGTGTGAGATCATTGTGACATATCACTGTGGTGGGAGACGATAAGCATTGCGGGGCTATAAATACCTGGGGCAGAGAGAGACATCTAATTCAGTCTACAAAGGACTGCCAGTTAAACCTCTAAACAAAGCAGGATTCTTAAAATCATGGTCAGGTAAAAACATTCAGATTTCAAACCTAGACAGTGTGGACACAGAGGATTTTAATTCAGCTGTCAACCTAACATTAACAACTGACCAGCAAGCAGAGGCTCATGACACTCATGTCAAACTGATTCAGATTTCACTGTTGGTTGTTCAGTTGAAGTCAAATCCACAGTGGGCACAGACATTAACGGTTAACAATCCCAGTCTCTTCCTCGGCGGGTGGTGCTGAGCCTTACCTTTGCTGTTGACGTCCTCTCCAGTCTCCTCCTCTTCCACATCCTCCACGTCCTCCAAACAATCTGCCGGGTCCAGCTCAGCCTGGTCCTTACTGCACACACACAGAGACCAAGAAAAATCAGTCAAAACAGACACCTGGAGCTTATTCAGGAATGGAATTTTACAAAAGCAATGTACTGTTTAGACGGTATGTGATTATATCGATTGTGTAGAAAAAGGAAACTCAACTCTAATCATTACTTCGATACAAAAGGAGGGGTGTGTCAGACAATACTAATACATAGAGGCCTCCACACAGTACCTCTGACAGACTAGGAGGCAATGTTCCCAGAGAGTGAACAGGGACACAGCCCAAAGGGTATACTGCTCCCCTGCCTCACTGAAGTTTCATCTAACACTGGATTTAAACACCGTTCATACTGATCCATGAACCATGTTCCGAACCAGTGCAAAAATAATTACATTTGTATCTGAATAAGCCCCTGATCAACATAACGTCAAACATGTGGCGTCAGGCTACAATGCTAGCATCTGCCCTGCAGTTAGTCATGGAGTAAAATAGGATGCTACCCCTAGACACTGATCTTTGGTCAGCTTTGCATTTCTCCCCCACTAGTGGTTAACTTCATTGTGATAGGGGCAGTATTTTCACATGAAAAACATGCCCAAAGTAAACTGCATGTTCTCAGGCCCAGAAGCTAGGACATGCATACAATTGGTAGATTAAGATAATTTTAACAGTTTTAGAAAACTCTTAATTTATGTCTGTGTCGATAACAGAAATTATTTGGCAGGCGAAACCCAAAGGACAAACCACCAGGGAAAAATTGAGGTCACTGTTTTCAATTTGTTTTCTATATGAAACTATATTTATGAGGAACCTGGTTGCAGTTTTTATGGCTTCCACTAGATGTCAACAGTCTTGAGAAATTGGTTGAGGTTTTCCTTTTGAGAAATGAAGTAGTGCTGTTCACTGTGAGTGTCAAGCTAAGTGGACTCTTGTGTGACGACCGTGAACTGGAGCTCACCCCACATTGTTTTTATCCGCTATTGAACACTATATTCTGTCTTAAATTTGATCTATTATTTACGTCTTTGGATATCTAAGGTTGGATTAGGAAAGTTGTTTGAAATGTTTGGACCAAGATTACAGGTAATTTATTAGATAATGTGTAGACATGTTGGGCGAGTTGGAACCGGGGTATTTCTGAATCAAACGCACCAAATAAATGAACATTTTGGGGATACAAAGAACGACATTATCAAACAAAAGGACCATTTGTGATGTTTCTGGGGCATTTGAGTGCCAACAGAAGATCTTCAAAGGTAAGGCATGAATTATATCGTTATTTCTGACTTTTGTCGCACCCGCCTTGTTGAAATGTTTTTCATGTGTTGGTATGCGGGCGCTGTCCTCGGATAATCTAATGGTTTACTTTCGCTGTAAAGCCGTGTAAGAATCTGACATGGTGGCTGGATTAACAACAATTTAAGCTTTATTTCGACGTATTGCACTTGTGATTTTATGAAAGTTAAATATTTATAGTAATTTAACATGAATTTGGCGCTCTGCAAATTCACCGGATGTTGTCGAGGTGGGACAATCCGAAAGAAGTTAAGGTTAAGATTGGGTGAGGGAAGTTGATGCTAGACCTGTATATAGGAAAAACTTCACCCAGAGACTCCTGCAGTCAGTCAGGACTATATATAATAAGGCAGATGAAGGGATAAACAGTTGACTGTCTGCCTGTTCCCTGTGGTTTGCGACAGCCACAGGCCTGCTGGACCAGGGTCAAGGCCCATTACTCAAACTCAGGGAGGTGTTTTGAGTGGCTGGAGGGAGCCGGCGTAACCCAAGCCCAGTCATGGCATCCCAAGCAGCCCAGGCTGAGTAAACAGCCACAGCCCAGCGAGGAAACGTCTCCACAGTGAGATCGACAGCTGGCCATCCTCCTCTGCATCAGATACCAGGGAAGAGGACTGACTCAGCTCTGCAGACGTATGGACCAGGGATCTCAGAGTAAGAGTGCTGATCTAGGATCAGGACCCCATGTTTTTAATATTAACTGTGCTCTAAAATGTAAACACTACTCAGACGCTTGATATATACACCCACTAGTGTCTAATATTTGACGGCTACTAGAAGCCAAATTGATAATGGCATTCCTAAACTATGTGCATTGGACTAATGTCATGATTTCACCCAACACTCCTGTGCCATTATCTAAATAGTTTTTGGTACATGGATGTCTGGGGTGAACAAATCAGACTGCTTGGCTGCAGACATAAGGGGAAATCACCAAAATTCAAACATTTATTTAAATGAGATGGGAATCAACTAAATTAATTGAAAATGAATTTGCAGAAGTTTATCATAAGACATGAACAGAATGCATCTGAACTTTCTTCAAGGCAATGAGAATTTCCCTTCTCAGTATGTGCGGTTCGCGCATCTACCACTTTGTAGCTGTTAGCAATGATGATAATTAGAAGTACTCTAGTATACAGGGAAAGGCTTCCCCAAGAATATTCTAAATTAAATGCTAACCACAAAGTAGCATATGCTGACCTGGCAGAATTATATTATATCCAGTGGGTACTTGTTTTGCGAACTACCATCACGTGTGTGACACAAACAAACACAGCTAATCAGCCTTTCGGCTCGAGGAACATTGGACTTAAAGGCTAACACCAAGATATGTAAAGAAATCAATCTGAATTGATAAGGCCCTAGGTAACGATGCAGAGGTGGGATTGTTTTAGTATAGGACACTTGTGCAATAAGTATCTTTCCTTGCTGCACAGAACTCAGGCTGCACAGCCAAGCAAATGGAGAGGATGCACTTACTTGTCCATGTCTGCCATCTTAGCCAAGTCTCGAGTGATGCTGCTGGAGGGAAGGGAAGAGAGTTAGACAATGTATGATACATGCTACTTTTGACACAATTGTTAATTCACAGCAGGAAATATGTTTATGTTCAATAAACAAAGGGCTTCTGGGAAAATAGTATTTATTGTAAATAAGTCCATTAGTGCCTATTTCAAGACTAGCATTACATAGTCTTTACAACAGGCAAATAATATCATACCCTTAAATTCAATACAGTTGAGGACATCTCCATCCCAGTGTGTAGCAAACTGACATTAGGAGCTTGTGAACTAAAGCATCCACAGGAGGGCTGAACATCTGATTCCAAGCACTCTGCTTGCTTAGAGCAAAATGGCCACCAACCGTAATCCTACCCCAGTTTCTCCTCCCACTCCCAGATAAAACAAAAAAGGGCTGCTTTTGGCTCCCTGTCATGTTGGTTAGTGAAATGTGCATGAAAGAACTCCCAAGCGCCCAGCTCACTGACAGCCCTGTTTGCTGTGCTGAGGCATTAAGTAACATAAGCCTTAGTTAAATCGTCCTACATATCTTAACCTCTTGCCCATCTCATTTGGTTTGGGCAGAGATAATCTGTGCTCCGCAGTGTGCCATGGGTTGGGGCTTTGGATGCCAGCGACACTGGGGCTGCCATCTGATAACAGCACCAAAGCAAGGCCCTGTTTAGACATGTACCCCCTATAGACCTCCTGGCATGGAGGAGAGCGCAGAGGGGACTGGAGCTATGTAAAGCACCTAATCCTAGAGGGGCAGAGACCGCAGCTAGTAGTTCACCCATCGGTCCAACAGGACTTTCACACAGGGCCAGTGACCCTTGACACAATTGAAGAGGTACACAGCTGGACCCACTCAGACTTGCACTTTGACCATACAGGCTGTTATAGAGGCTATCACATGAAGGTTGACAATTGAAAGCCATTAGTCACATCACATTAGGCATTGAATTAGGCTCCAGACCCCCAGGGTTACCACAGGGTTAGTACACAGGAGAAACACAGGAGCCAGACACCTCACACCAGTGTCTGATGCAACCACAGCAGTGACCGAACCTCCAAAGACATAAGGCATTAGGCGATGATTTGCTGGAGGGCTCTCCTTACCACTGTGGTATTAGGTTGACGGTGGTCTTCAAATGGGCTTTTAAAAAGTGGTGAGTTAAATAGAAAGTGGCTGGTATCCCCAAAATGTGGTGAACTCGACGAATTACAAAATTATACCACATCTTAATAGCTGCCAGGTAGACATCATTTCTGAATCCATGGAATGAGTGAAAACTAATATTCTATTGGGCAAGCTCTGTCTCCAGCAGAGATTTCCAAGCAGCTCAATCAAAGCCAATGTGGAGGCAAAGTCTCTCAATTGAAAGATACTTGAGAGAAAAAGACCCCTTCAATGTTTACTACATAACCTTCACTGTACTTAGAGAGTGAAGTATGGCAAAATCACATGTTATAGTGCCAAATTCATCGCAGACCAAGGCTGTTGTGCGATAAATCAGTATAGAAGGTTTACTGGACTGGTTGGAGAAAAGTGCTACAAAATTAATAAGTGTCAGGAAACTTAGCAACAGTTAACAGTGCTGATGTAGACCTGGCCTGCAATGTCTGAAATGCACGACTGTCTCCATCTTTCAGCAGCTCCTCTTCTCTCCCTCAAGTTCCTAATGGCCTGTGCCCATTGGTTAAGAAGCGCACAGGCTGCCCACCACCCACCTGCACAGTTTAAATAGGCCAACAAAAGCTGTCCATAAATCAAATGTTAAGCAGCTGAAAGGGAGATTACCAGGCAGAGGGACCAAAAAGAGGATAATTCCAGGCCAAAACTTTGGTAATTGAAATTCCAAAACACACTGCACTACCGTAATTATATTTTTGAAAATGTGAACCAATACCATTTGGATCGACCTGTAAAACACCATGAGATTCACATGACGACGTCTGGCCAGCGAACAGATCAAACGTTCCCACCAATAGCCAATGTGAGAGCTCTTAATAGCCATAAAAAGCTTGAGAATAGCAAAAGCACCACTCAAATACAGACACAATGACTGCATTTCAGTCTAACATTGATAAAGTGGATTTCCTCTGATGAAATAGATTAAGGACGATCCAAACTGCATCTGAAACAGTCAACTAGGCATCCCACTAATGCTTTAGACATGTTGATACATCGACGTGTAAAGAACGCACCACTGTCAGAGGGCACTAGAATCATAACTCGAGATAGTGTTGGGAACTAGTGAACTACATGTATACTGAACAAAAAAGCAACAATTAACGATTTTGCTGCGTTACAGTTCATAAGGAAATCAGTCAATTGAAATAAATTATTAGGCCCTAATCTATGGATTTCACAGGGGTGCAGCCATGGTGAGCCAGGCCCAGACAATCAGATTGAGTTTGTCCCCCACAAAAAGGATGTTACAGACAGAATAACTCAGTTTCATCAGCTGTCCAGGTCTCATCCAATCCTGAAGGTGAAGAAGCCAGATGTGGAGTTCCTGGGCTGGCCTGGTTACATGGTCTGCTGTTGTGAGGGTGGGTGGACATACTTCCAAATTCTTTAAAAATGACCATGAGGTGGCTTAAGGTAGAGAAATTAACAGTAAATTCTGGCAACAGCTCTGGTGGACATTCCTGCAGTCAGCATGCCAATTGCACACCCCCTCAACTTGAAACATCTATAGCATTGTGTTGCACATTTTAGTGGCCTTTTATTGTCCCCCGCATTTAATCAGCTTCTTGACAAGACACCTGTCAGTTGGATAGATTATCTAGGCTACCTGGGGCAGCAGGTGGCCAAAGCGTTGGGCCAGTAACCGAAAGGTTGCAAGAGAGAATCCCTGAGCTGACAAGGTAAAGAAAACTGGTGGTTCTGCCCCTGAACAAGACAGTTAAACAGTTAACCCACTGTTCCAAGGCAGTCATTGTAAATAAGAATGTGTTAACTGTCTAGCCCAGCTAAATAGATACAAATCTAGGCAAAGGAGAAATGCTTACTAACAGGGATGTAAACAAATATGTGTATTTGAGTGAAATAAGCCTTGTGTATTTCTGGGATATTTTATTTCAGCTCATTAAACATGGGGCCGAAACTGTACAGGTGTTTATATATTTTTGTTCAACTAGTAACTTAGCATTTTGCAGTAAACTTCCAGTGTTAAGTAATTGATAGCATGGAAACTACTCTTAAAATAGTTGCCCAACACTGTCAGCTGAGTTTTGTTTCAGCAACAGTTCCAGGAATACCTTTCAATCAATTGATTGCCAGTTTCACAAAGGGGTCATTAGTACTCAAATTGAATGAGTCATAAATGGCATGTGTTAATGAGTAGCAGATGAATAATAATAATTCTAACTTATACCATTAGGGCCTTTTCTCGCAAACAAAACAATGTAATGTCGCCTTAGCAGGAGTCATCAGGACCAATATCCATTCTATAGGTTGCGACAATAGTTGGTTCATCTTAATTTCTTGACAAAAGTTAGCCATACAAAACACAGCCAGGTAGGATGTAGTAGTCAAAAATACAGTCTAGCTATAGTCAAAAGCAAGCTGAAACTGTGGCTAGAATGTCTAACGAATCATTTATAGTTATGTTGCATTGATAAGCATTGGAAGAAACAAAGGCAGCTTTAGATGTGATATCAGGTGAAACATTATTATTGTATGAGAGTCGTTCAATGCATTTCACTAAAAGTGAAAATAGCAGATCTTCAGTGACTGAAATCCCCCAATGGTAGTTACACATACATCCCTTCAACGAGCCTTTCAAACCCAGCGACCACGTGTTGCATGCTCAAGGCAAGCTATGAGCAATGGCTCTCACCCACAAAGAAAGCCGGCCAGCTAGCTAGCTGTGAAGTAGCATATACATTTAACTAACCTACCACTGAAACGTACAAATGACACAATTCCGTGGAATCTAGCTAGTTAACTACCACATGCACTATAATGGATACATTTGCGCTAACGTTAGCTAACTGGTTGTGCATGTTTCCAGCTAGCTAACTACTTCGCCAGCAAGTCAACTAACATTAGCTAGTTACAGCTACCTAGCTAACGTTAGTTTGGCATACGCACTTTTATTGGGCAAGTACTCAAGTGACAGTCCATATTTGATTGGCAAAGTGACCTGCTGGGCAAATATTGGAACCCTCAAATAATATTACAGACCAAAATAAGAACCATTAGCTAGCTATGTGGCTATCGAAATTAGCCAGCAAACTACAAACATGTCAAAAGTCAGGTGAAAAGACGGAGACATACGCGTCCCATTTTAGTGTGTAGCCTGAATAGCGGTATAGCTCGAACAGTGATCAGACACAACTTGTACCCACCACATCTCCCTCCCATCACTTGACTACCCTCCATAAGACTAGTCAATAAATAAGGTCAAGTCTAAATTAAAAAGACACGACATCCGATAAAACCAATAACTGAATGATGCAAATTCTGATGATTTGTCACTAACATTAAGGCGTTTGTATTTACAATACAACGTCTCGAAAGGGCGGAAAATTAGCCATTTTCGTCATCGTGCATGTAACGTTAGCTAGCTAACGCATCATGGTGGAGCCTCTCGTCTCTCAATGGCTGCTACTAGCCATCCGACTTAGTTAGCTGGCACGCTACCGTCCTATTCTTCCCGACTACATCCACGCAAATATTTAGTTCAAGACGATAAGAACAACCCCATATTCGTACCCATCTAGGAGTACAATATATATATATATATGCGCCACTTTGTTGTATTGCTAAAGACCAAGCTAAGGTGATTTCAAGTCATTCTCTTACCTTTAGCTGGCGGCTTGACTATGTGAATCTACGCAGTGAAGCGGTCCCAAAGCAAAAGACTCCGCTCTTATGGCGGTAAAAGAGAGAACCATCCGCCGCTTGCGCTCATATACATCTTGCGTCATCACGTAAACCAGGGTAACGTTAAGCCTATGGGAGGGGCCGGTCAAGAATATTTGATGAAGTGTTCTGTCACCATCGTCATCAGATATGTCTAGTCATTCCACTCTAAAACAATTTCTTCTGCAAGATGCATATTTGCATCATATCTTATGTCACCATGCCAACCAGACCATAGCAACGTGCAATTTCCCTGGGTCCCAGACAGTATGGTCCAATT
The DNA here is from genome assembly GCF_023373465.1 of Oncorhynchus keta. Lineage (NCBI taxonomy): Eukaryota > Metazoa > Chordata > Actinopteri > Salmoniformes > Salmonidae > Oncorhynchus > Oncorhynchus keta. Next base: position 153,671 of record NW_026287517.1, on the reverse strand, counting down.
AGAACAGTGATTGTCTTGGGGGATTAAAGCAAACCATGACATGTATTCACCTAGACTTGTCTTGAATGCTGGTACCATGAGTTGATATGAATCAGAAAGAGCCTTTGGTCATAGAATTGATCCTCAAAAGACTTCATTTTGATCACCGGTTAAGCCAGGCCCAAAGGCTACCTGTTTAACCGATGTGAGCGTTCTCCTGCCCAGAGGCCCAGGCTTTTGTGATACTGTCAATTAGAAGCTTATTTCTGTAGCACATGCTCCACGGTTCGAGTCCCCAATGCAGCTTCCACGCTGCCTGCTATACTGGTGTCAGCAGTGGGATTTGTCGTTCTCTTACACATCGGAGAAGCTGCTCTGTACGCGAGGTGGACACTTCACGATAGAGTGAATACTGACTGCCCACAGACTGTGAGGAAGGATAGTCCGTGGTGATGATTTCATCATCCTAACCCTAGCAACACCATAAGAGTTGTTAACTCATGTAGAAAACTAATATTGCATCGTTTGCTCGTTTGACTCCAGACTCAGATTTAGGCAACATGTGAGGATTACAGTGTGAATCATACATCAACAAGAGGCCTACAGACTGACTATTCACTCACTAGGCCCAACAAAGATTCTACACTGAGAGCAGTTTTAAATAAGTCATAAGTGTGATCCAAATCTTCCAATTGGCGGAAGTCTTTCCCACATGTGGGTTCCTGTCAAAAACACTTCCCATTCACTTTACGCCTGTTGCGCAATACAGCATAACAGATGGTTGTGCATTCATTAGTTATTACTCAATAATTGTTTTGAGTGTTTTAGCTCCAACAACAGATATTGTATATGAATATTTCTGACTATTGCACCCATAGAGATCCTATAATTCATGAATTATATCATCTCTATGGTTGTACCTGACTGTAGTTGTTGTCAAGTGATCCTGCTTCCTTATGTTTAAGAAGAGGATCATAGCTCTTTAGTATTAATAGAATGATCCCTTGGAGCATACACTTTACTCTGACATTTATGTTTTATGTTGTGCACAGTTGGTAGCATCATGACTCATGATCATGATAAAAACTGCCATGGCCCCAAGACAAGGGGCTCCTGATGTGGATATTCACTTTCAGTGAATGCCATTGATGCCAATACCCACGGCAGGTAGCCTAGCGGTTAGAGCGTTGGGACAGTGACTGAAAGGTCACTAGTGGAGCAAACAAGGGGGGGAAAAAATCAATCGGTGCCCTTGTGCAAGACATTTAACCCTAATGGCTGGCTGTGACACCATTATCCGAGGGTGTCTCAGGGGGCGTTTGAATTTGAAAAATAAAACACATTTCCTGAAACAGGACAAAAATAAGCACCGACCAAATCATTTATTTGTATGATACAAATCATTACTGGTGCCCATTAATCAATTGTAGAGAATCAGAGAAGTGTTGGAGACTTGCCTAGTTAAATAAAGGTTCAATAAAAGTAAATAAATACCAGGACCCCTTCAGTGTTTAATAAGTCTATTTATTATTTCAAAGTCACAAAATAGAGCTTTATTCAAGTGTATTGTATATCATGTTATTGAGTTAAGTAAATTTGATCTTTACAATTCCTGGGTAGTGTTCATTACGGCATACAACAGAAAACGTTTCAAAATGTTTTGACACGGAAAACGGAAATCAGAGTTTCCTATTGATCAAGTCCAGGTTGTCCCTCCCTGTTTCAGTCCATTAAGTTGAGAACATTTTATCTTTAAAACTCATGGGTAGTGTTCATTAGTGCATGCAACAAAATGTTTTGACACATTAAAAAAACAGAAATCGTGTGACACTTCTGGTATGCTATTTACCACATTGTCTCAGCAGATAGTCTTCATAGACAACCTCTCATAAGTAAATAGGGTAATAAACACGCTGTTCAAGTCCCCCTATTGCTCATCTTGATGTTGTTTATTTATTTTTTCATTTATACAGGTAAGGCACTTAAGAACATATCATTTTTCACAATGAAAAAGTTGTAGCTTTTCTATTGTAAATCAGGTACAGCATTCGAACAGATGACAATAGTTTCAAAACACAACCTATATAGAAAGGGATATTAAATATTGCCACATTCAAGTGCTAATCGGAACTAGGAAACTCTGACTTGCTAACTGGTTATAGTTATACACGTGCCGCTATCAACCAGTTAGTTAGCAAGTCATAACCATTAGCACAGCGTTGTCATTAGTTGGGGTTCATATCCTTCCTGTTTGGCCCTGTCAAAAACCTCGGAACAGTGTTCCTGACCCCTCCTGTTCCCTCCAGTATTTATGCTTAGTTTATGTGTCAGGGTCAGTTTGTTTATCTGGAGTACTTCTCCTGTCCTAAATCTAAGTGTGCGTTCTCTAATTCTCTCCTTCTCTCTTCTTTCTCTCTCTCGGAGGACCTGAGCCCTAGGACCATACTACCTGACATGATGACAACCCCAGTCCACCTGGCCATGAAACTGGCCTGGGCCCTAGGACCATGTCCCAGGACTAACATGAGGACTCCTTGAGTCCACCTGGCCATGCTCCTGCTCCAGTTTCAACTGTTCTGCCTTACTATTCAATCCATGCTGGTCATTTATGAACATTTGAACATCTTGTCCACGTTCTGTTATAATGCATGACATTCACTCCTCTGGGCTAAAACCCTACAGTGGAATGGCAATGACTGGAGTTTCAACTGTTCATTTCAACAACAATCTTGGTCATGTTCTGTTATAATCTAATGGGTGGGTGTCCATGTTTAATAAATGAATTTCACCCGGCTAGGCCAGAAGAGGACTGACCCCACATAGAAGTTTTTGGCCTTTCAAAAGCCACTGTGCTTTTACACCTGCATTTTGTTTTTTAGGCTGGGTTTCTGTAAGCACTTTGAGATATCAGCTGATGTACGAAGGGCTATATAAATAACATTTGATTTGATTTGATTAGCAAGCGGAAATTTCAGAGTTTCCTAGTTCCGACTTAGACATAACGAGTATCCAATCCATTGTGTCGTAGTCAATGCATGACATTCACTCCCTCTGGGCAAAAACAAGTGGAATCAATGTTGTTTCCACATCATTTCAACAACAAAATTCCAATGTGACAACATTGAATCAATGTGGAAAACTGATAGAACTTTTTCACCCATTTTGTTTTACCTTAATCCAAAGACATGGCCATTTTTGTTGTTATTGAATTAACGTTAGTTCACAACTCAACCAAATGAAAACAAGACGTTGAACTGATGTATGTGCACAGTGGGATGGCCATGGGTGGGTGTCCATTTTGCTTTAATAAATGTGAATTTCAGAGTAGGCTAGGCCTGTAATATTAATTGGGATTTTAAGCAACATGAAAAAAAAAGTTTGACAAAAAGGAAGTAATGTGTATAAAAAAACTAATTGATTTTGTGTAATTTGGAGAACAAATGTGGTATATGTTGGGTGAATGAAAAAACAAGTTTGATAATGCATCAATACCCATATAAATGAAGGAGGTCTTGTAAATGCTATTCCAAATGTCTCAGTTCTATCGAAGCATAGTATTTCTGGCAACTGCTCACACTACTGATACCTGGTACAGGTAACTCACACTACCTATCAAGTTAGAAGTGTATTCATAGGCCCGCTTTGTTCCCAACACAGTGACACTGACCTGGATGAGAGGGAGAGGGAAATACACACAGGGTAGTTAGTGCAAATGCATTCAAGTCGAACATTTACGTTTCACCGCGACTATGCATTATTAACAAAGAGACTTGAAAAGGGGAAGAGATAAGCGAGGTAAGTTTTGAAGCAAATTATGTATCGCAAAAGGATAACGCCAAGACACTCAAATACGACTGCTTCAGTGGTGACGTGATTTTCAGTCGTACTTACGGAACTATGATAAAATTGAGGTTTTATTCCAAGTATTTTGACATCCACATTTTAGCTGAGTGGATGAAAGTTCAAGCGTCAGTGGGTGGAGCTTACAATGGGATTCCCAAACACAATATTGCTAGTTCGAATCCCGGTGTGGTTTAATTTGTTTTCTAATCTTACTCCAACCCTTAACCTGGTTTCTAATTTTTTTCTTACCCAAACTTGATCCAACCCATATAACCTTACCCAATTGTAATTACTTGTCTAAACTTATAACATTTATTGCCTAAACTCAACCAATCACAAGATGGAAAATTCCAATCTGCAACATTTTATAGAAAAAGAGTATTCACCTAAATGGGAGGACCCATGACATAACCTCTGACCCGCCAATGAGCTCGTACCCCCATGGACGATTCTGGTCATTGTTGGTTGCACACACAAATGCTGTGGAAAAGCACATACCTGGAAACATAGAAGTGAACACATGATTAGTGATGGTGCCTTGGAGTCTGGGGGATCTGACAAGATCCACCACATTTAAAGGTTGAGAGCTCTCTTCATCTTCGAGAGGGGAAACGATTTCCCTTGTACAGTATGTTTCCTAAAATCCCCTCACCTGGAAGTCTAATGGTACCAATATACAGCACCTTCCAGCTGTTAGTTCCATTCAAACCTTCCATTCCAACCTCCCATCATCCCAACCTTCAAACCTTCCGGTCAGTTCCATTCCAACCTTCCAGTCAGTTTCATTCCAACCTTCAGTTCCACTCAAACCTTCCATTTCAACCTTCTAACATCCCAACATTCTAACCTTCCAACATCCCAACCTTCCCGTCAGATCCATTCCAACCCTCCATTCCAATCTTCCAACACTCCGACCTTCTAACATCCCCCTGTAGTTGTGACAGAGAGGAAGTTCCAACCTGACAACCCTTTGCACTGTAACACAACATACTCAAGAAGCACTGTTAATACCACTGGCACAAAAAAAGCCCAGGCATTTCTGGATCCATGGCTAAATGACTTGGTTTTAGGAAGGCAGCAGTGATGCACTTAGCCATCCACTGCCATATTATCACCGTATGCTCAGAGTAGTATCAGACTATTTCACATGAACTGTCTGCACAGCCACAAAATAAACTAGGTTACATTTTATATTTTAAAGAACAGATGCAAAAACCTACCCATCCATCTCATCAACTATAAAGCTGTTCTCCAACTTTTTCTCTCCTCCCATTGGCTTCCTCTTTCTCCTGATCAGGAGGATATAAAGGGAGCAGATAAATTGGGAGCTGCAGTGATTGTGACTCACAACTAATGAACCATTATGAGGAGCATGTTGAAGCACCATTAGGAGAAATGCCTTCTGACTGGAGAACCAGGGCCAGTCGGGAGAGGCATAAGAATACATGAGTGCTCATCAGATGGCAAATTGCTAGTCAATACCCAGGCTCTACCTCTCACACAGTCAATACCCAGGCTCTAGACACAGTCAATACCCAGGCTCTACCTCACACAGTCAATACCCAGGCTCTACCTCTCAAATACCCAGGCTGGCTCTACCTCTCACACAGTCAATACCCAGGCTCTACCTCCTCTCACACCACCGTCAATACCCAGGCTCTACCTCTCACCCACCGATACCCAGGCTCTACCTCTCACACCACCGCACGGTCAATACCCAGGCTCTACCTCTCACACCACCGCACCGTCAATACCCAGGCTCTACCTCTCACACAGTCAATACCCAGGCTCTACCTCTCACACCAGTCAATACCCAGGCTCTACCTCTCACACACCGCACCGTCAATACCCAGGCTCTACCTCACACACCACCGCACCGTCAATACCCAGGCTCTACCTCTCACACAGTCAATACCCAGGCTCTACCTCTCACACCACCGCACCGTCAATTGATTATTTAACCACACAACCATATACAAATGGGACTGTGGTGTTTCAGACCAATTGAAGGCATCTGACTCAGTCACAGGCTGTGTCCTAAATGGCAGTATTTACCCTACATAGTGCACTACTTCTGATCAGAGTCATGGCCAAAAGTTGTTTCTAAAGTTTAATGACCTGCATTAACAGTTCAGACCGATGCCGACTTCCTGGCAACAAGGTGTAAATTTAAAAGAATGTCTCGACAGAAAGCAGCCAATGGCAAAATACCTCTTCCAGCATCAGGACCACCCTTAGCGGAGTTGGAAACAACCGGATGCATCCGGTTTTCAGGGAAACAGCTAATTCAACCAAGCTTCCTTTCCCACTGAAAGCCGGATGTGGGAACTCCGCTCAGATGTCTTTTTACGCCTGTCTTTAATAACAACCGAGGTTAATAACCTAACGTAGCAGGCGTAAAAAGACCCCTGAGTCCATTTTTTTCAGGGAAAAAGAAAGTTAAGTTGAAAATACTGTATCCCTGAAAACTGTAAACATTCACTTTCTTGGGATGCGGGGAGAGTGCATTGGGACAGATATGGTCTGTTAGCTGGCATGATTGAGAAAAAATGCCTCATTCACTGTTTGGGAGCCAGCTGTTTAAGACAATATCGAACAGATAAAGGCCTTCATCACCTTGCTTTATTATACAACGGAGAAAGAGAGAGCGAGAGAGAGAGAGAGAACCACTTGAACCCTAGGAACACTGGTCCAGACTGCAGAGTTGGCATAATCAATATTTACCCAATAACAACTCTAATAGAAAGACAATGTAGCTATTGTCATTGGTGAGGGAACATGACTGTGACTTTAGAGCACATCATCTCATTGAGGGCTGGCAAGGGGCCACACCAGAGCACATCATCTCATTGAGGGCTGGCAAGGGGCCACACCAGAGCACTTCATCTCATTGAGGGCTGGCAAGGGGCCACACCAGAGCACATCATCTAATTGAGGGCTGGCAAGGGGCCACACCAGAGCACATCATCTCATTGAGGGCTGGCAAGGGGCCACACCAGAGCACATCATCTCATTGAGGGCTGGCAAGGGGCCACACCAGAGCACATCATCTCATTGAGGGCTGGCAAGGGGCCACACCAGAGCACATCATCTCATTGAGGGCTGGCAAGGGGCCACACCAGAGCACATCATCTCATTGAGGGCTGGCAAGGGGAGCACATCATCTCATTGAATGCTGGCAGGGGCCACACCAGAGCACATCATCTCATTGAATGCTGGCAAGGGGCCACACCAGAGCACATCATCTCATTGAGGGCTGGCAAGGGGCCACACCAGAGCACATCATCTCATTGAGGGCTGGCAAGGGGCCACACCAGAGCACATCATCTCATTGAGGGCTGGCAGGGGCCACACCAGAGGCACATCATCTCATTGAGGGCTGGCAAGGGGCCACACAGAGCACTTGAATTAATATTTTATTTTTTGGTTGACAGGCTATTTTTTGTAACACTAAAGGAGAGAGAATCCTTACTTAAGCCTCCACACTACAGACAACCAGGCTATAATCTAGCCTATCACATAGACTTCAAAACCCTGACTAGAATGCTTCCTCTCTCTGCTGTTAGAGGAGATAACATATGCAGGGTCTTAATTTGAACCAGTTTGTTACAGCAGGAAAATAATCCTGCAGCAACTGGAAATGTGAATTATGTAGAAGTAAATTAATGGACATTTTTGTAGGGGTTGATTCATTTTTCATAAGGGAAATCAAACTTCAAAAGCCTTTTAAACTTCAAATACACTACAAGTTAAAAATGTCTTGCATTGCAGGAAATCTATCTTGCAACAGAGTGATCAAATTAAGATCGCAGCCAGAAGATGTAATTGTCATGACTCATGCCAGTCGCTGTCTCTGTTTAACACTTTGTGGGAGCTCCCACACTTCTCTTTCTGCTGCTCTCGCCCAACCTGTGGCCCATGACCAGGGGATGATGACACGTCCCTTTGCTGGACGAGCGGGTACAGCAAGGGGCCCAGGAAGGAGGGCGAATAGGCATCCGAGTTTGTTTAATCACCACTGTCATTATTAGCTCGAGGGTGATAGCACCAGCTCTACAGTCTGAGAGACACTAAAGGAGAGATAGTTCGGGAATGGCTGTATGCCAGAGGAGGCTGGTGGGAGGAGCTATAGGAAGACGGGCTCATTGTATTGGCTGGAATGGAATAATGGAACGGTATCAAACACATCAAACATATGGAAACTAACATGATTGACTGTTACATGTATTAATTCCAGGCACTATAATGAGCCTATCCTCCTATAGCTCCTCCCACCAGCCACCACTGCTGTGTGCATACTGTGTATCTGTGGGAATGCTACAGCAGGCCGACTTCTTTTTGAGCAGTGAAGAAGAGAGACAATTGGCTTGATATTAGTGTGATGTATTTTTTATTATCACTTGGCACAGGATCACACAAAGGCCCTTCCTCTCCATTTCCCTCCCCTTTCAGATTATTATATAAAGGGCTCACGAAAAGTTAATACGCAACTTATTCCAGACCCTTTGTTTCTTAACGCAGATGCCTTGGACTTCTTCCGATGCACCAAAGCCACTCTGTAAGGAAATGGAGTCATATCTGGGGAAACACCAACACCACAAACCACTGTTACATTGAACAATACCATCTTTAACAAGCTAAAGGATGTGTTCCAAATGTCCCCTTATTCCCTATATAGTGCACTACTTTGGACCTGTGGGCCCTATGTCGCACGTAGCAACACGCCAATGTTAAGTGCGGCAAGCGTTGACTTTCCAATGCTAATTTGCCTCCTCCGAATGGCTTTGCTGACAGTCAGTGATGAACTTAATCCACTTGTCTCCCGACACAGAGGATTTAGGGCATGCTCTGTTGTCTATCACAGCAGTACAAAGACATCTGTGAATTGGAGACTCATCTTGCTGTCAGGCAGACACACTAGTGAAACCATGCACACAGTATGAGTTGAATGACTTGTTCTGTTGTGTTCTATGTCCCTTCCAAATAATAAATACTATAATATTTGAGTAATTATTTTTATATGAAATCAATATAGAAATGAAATAACATCTTAAAGGGATACTTGGGGATTTTGGCAATGAAGCCCTTTATCTGCTTCCCAGAGTCAAATGAACTCATGGAAACTATTTTTATGTCTCTGCATCCAGTGTGAAAGAAGTCGGAGGTAGTTTCATCAGCCAATGCCAACTAGTGTTAGCTCAATGACTGGAAGTCTATGGTATCTGCTAGAATGCTAACTTTAGTGAGAAACTTCCTTCAAACTGCACACAGAGACATAACAAATGGTATCCACGAGTTCATTTGACTCTGGGGAAGTAGATAAAGGGCTTCATTGCCAAAATCCTGAAGTGTCCCTTTAGTAACATATACCATTTAGCGGTTGCTTTTATCCAAAGCAACTTACAACAGTGAGGGCCTTTTTGTATGGGTATGAAACCAAATATGCTGGCATTGCTAGTGCCATTCTCTACCAGCTGAACCACACATCTTCAGGACAGAGGACCAAGTAATGACGCTGTATCAGGACAGGACAGAACACTACTGGTCTGGAATCATCACATCTGAGAGCTGATGCACACACTCCTCAACACCCACACACACAATCCTCAACACAGATACTCAGGGGGCAACATGGTGGCTGGCTGCCTAGGGGAGAGAATGCTGTGCTGGCATAATGGGTCGTGACCTTGGAGTATCCTGTGTATGCACACACACGCTCTAAAGGAGAGGAAGAATAGAGGGATGTTTGAAAGAGGAGAGGAGTGTGAGAGAGAAAGAGAGAGGGAGCAGAGGAAGCTGGCATCAGAGAGCCTGTCTGCCTGGCCTTCCCAGCTTACACAAGAGACTTGATAGATTCTTAACTAGGCTATAGCACATGATGTAAACCCTCATTACATAATGCCCAGTGAACATGTTTTTGGGAGGCAGAACAGTGACATGCAGATCTAGATGGGTCAGAGAGGGGGACAAACCATGTCCCTGTTACAGAGCGATTTAAGCCTAAACATGGACCCCTCTCATTCCCTCCTCCCAAATAATCAAGTAACATCTGGAGAGCTGGAGCAGTGAGATTCTCATAGGAACTCATCTGGGTTTTGAGATAGAGAGAGACAGACACACATAGACACACACAGAAAGACAGACAGAGAAAGGCCGACAGAGAGACAGAGACAGAGAGACAGAGACAGAGACAGAGCGACAGAGACAGAGAGACAGAGAGACAGAGACAGAGAGACAGAGACAGAGAGACAGTCCTCCCTAACAGCCTGATCACAGTGAGAACAGGACATAAACTCTTCCACCTCTGTCTTGACAGCCCTTAAAGATAGATGTGCCTGTCACACCCTGATCTGTTTAACTGTCTTTGTGCTTGTCTCCACCCCCTCCAGGTGTCGCCCATCTTCCTATTATCCCCTGTGTATTTATACCTGTGTTCTCTGTTGCCAGTTTATCTTGTCTTGTCAGGTCTTACCAGCGTTCATTCCCGCCTTCCTGTTTCTTTTGTTCTGTTTCCTAGTTTTTCCCGGTTCTGACCATTCTGCCTGCCGTCCTGTACCTGCCTGACTCTGACCTTTCTGCCTGTCCTGACCCTGATTCTGCCTGCCGTCCTGTACCTGCCTGACTCTGATCACGAACCTTTGCCTGCCCCGTGTTTGCCTGCCCCACTATTCTTCTTCCTCCTCTGCTTCCCTCTCACCAAACACTTCTGTAATCCTTCTCACAGAGACAGGTTTTCATTAAAGTGTTGTGCAGCCAAGTATGTCCATCCCCGCTGGCCCCTAACCGATCAGCCACGTTCAGCAGAAAGTCCAATTCAATTAGACCATGAAATACAAGCTCTCCCGAAATATATTTATATTTGTATATTTTCAAAATGTAACAAAACCTTTCTTACAATACATAAGAAATACAACCAGTACACAACCTGACCATGACATCATAAAATATGTCACTGCAACTAGTTTTACCTGCTGGGATGCAGTCCTCCTGACCCCCGACCTCCCTGTTTGATGACTTATTCATGTGTGTGTTCACCACCTCCCTTCAACACCTCTATCTAATTCCATCCAAATGCAGGAGACAAAGGCTGTATATCATTACTCTGTCATGGTTTCCTCTTCTCGCCTGCCCTTAATGATCACTGAATCAGATGAAAGCAATGGATAGACTCCCACCCTTTGGCTTTCACCTGGTTCTTATAGATCAGTGGTAATGAAGGGAAGGAGATGAGGAGAGGAAGCAAATGGAGCTTTCTTGTGAAGGGAGTAACTACCTATCCAACTCATCCACCGATATCCCAGTGAGGTTATCAGTGATTGTTAAAGTATCAGAGATGACAAGTAAACTCAACTTTCAATCTCCCCTAAAATAAACTCATTGTCATTTTGTGGCAGTCATTGACATTGTCACTCTACCTCTGCATTTCCACCACTCTCCTCTCTCACAGTACAGCAGTAGTAGCATGTATTGTTAGCTCCCAGTCATGGACTGAATTGTATACCAACGATCTAAACTACACTTCCATTTTACAACAACAATACATGGGGTGGAAGATTTAATGCAGCCAGATGAGAGAGGTACAGTGAGATCTGTCCAGTACTCTGTGTCCTCAAAAGTCACTGGTCTCCACATCAGGTACAGATGTAGGGCAGCAACAGGAAATGTGATTACATATGTGAATTTTAATAGATTTGTGTAGGGGATGATAGGTTTTTCATTGGGGCAAATTGAGTCTGGCATTGCTAAATTGAATTTTAGAAGCCTTTTTAAAACTCAAAAACAGCACAAGTTTGCATTTTGTGCTGTGCATGAAAATGGTCAGCAACAAAAGAGTTATCAAATTAAGATCCTACATCTGTGTAGATAGAATCTGTGGGGCCACTGTGACCCTTGGCTGGCCCTGGGCCATGCAGGCTACCTACTCCCTCTGGCTCATATTTCGCCAACCGTCATACAAAAATGAATATGACCCCCAATAGGCAATCATCCAATTTTATCTTCATTCTAGTCTATCGCTCATTTTGAAGTCCTCCAGACTCACTGTTGTGATACTGAACGTTATGTGGTTCGACTTCCCTTAATCACATTTTTGGAAAGCTTAACAAGACAAAAAACTAAAATATCATTGCTTTCAATTGGCAGTAGCTGATTGGTGGAGGCAGAACATAAAGGAAATAGCAGCTCCCTAGATGTATGTTTCAAGGTTTCAGCATGGCCCGCTTCAAATCGCATGGGATTTGTTTTCTCTGTATTTGCGTTCCAAATGCTTCTTACAGATCAGTGGTAATGAAGGTAAGGAGATGAGGTATGGCAACTGCTCGGCATCTGACCGTAAGGCACTACAGAGGGTAGTGCGTACAGACCAGTACATCACTGGGGCCAAGCTTCCTGCAATCCAGGACCTATATACTAGGCAGTGTCATAGACTGTTTTCTCTGCTACCACACGACAAGCGGTACCGGAGCACCAAGCTTTGGACCAAAAGGCTCTCCAAGCCATAAGACTGCTGAACAACTAATCAAATGGCCACCGGACTATTACATTGACCCCCCCACCCCCCCTCCATTTGATTTGAACACTGCTGCTACTCGCTGTTTATCATCTATGCATAGTCACTTCACCCCTACCTACATGTACAAATGACCTCAACTAGCCTGTACCCCTGCACACTAACTCGGTACTAGTACCCCCTGTATATAGCCTCCACACTAACTCGGTACTAGTACCCCCTGTATATAGCCTCCACACTAACTCGGTACTAGTACCCCCTGTATATAGCCTCCACACTAACTCGGTACTAGTACCCCCTGTATATAGCCTCCACACTAACTCGGTACTAGTACCCCCTGTATATAGCCTCGTTATTTTGTTATTGTGTTACTTTTTATAATTTTTTACTTTAGTTTTTTTGTAAATATTTTCTTAACTCTTCTTGAACTGCACTGTTGGCTGTGGGCTTGTAAGTAAGCATTTCACGGTAAGGTTGTTGTATTCGTCGCATGTGACAAATAAAGTTTGATTTGAAATGGCACCCTATTCCCTACATAGTGCATTACGTTTGACCAATCCTGAGGTAAAAAGAAGGGAGACAGACATGCTAGTCTTTAATCCTGAGGTAAAAAGAAAAGAGACAGACATGCTAGTCTTTAATCCAGGGGTAAAAAGAAAAGAGACAGAAATGCTAGTCTTTAATCCAGAGGTAAAAAGAAAAGAGACAGACATGCTAGTCTTTAATCCTGAGGTAAAAAGAAAAGAGACAGACATGCTAGTCTTTAATCCAGGGGTAAAAAGAAAAGAGACAGACATGCTAGTCTTTAATCCTGAGGTAAAAAGAAAAGAGACAGAAATGCTAGTCTTTAATCCAGAGGTAAAAAGAAAAGAGACAGACATGCTAGTCTTTAATCCTGAGGTAAAAAGAAAAGAGACAGACATGCTAGTCTTTAATCCAGGGGTAAAAGAAAAGAGACAGACATGCTAGTCTTTAATCCTGGGGTAAAAGAAAAGAGACAGACATGCTAGTCTTTAATCCAGGGGTAAAAGAAGAGAGACAGACATGTTAGTCTTTAATCCTAAAAGAAAGAGACAGACATGCTAGTCTTTAATCCTGGTAAAAAGTAGACATGTAAGCCAGGGGTAAAAAGAAAAGAGACAGACACACTAATCCTGGGTAAAAGAACCCCAGACATGCTAGTCTTTAATCCTGGTAAAAGAAAGAGACAGACATGTTCTTTAATGTTATTAAAAAGTGCTAGTCTTTAATCCATAAAAGAAGAAGACATGAGAGGGGTAAAAAGAAAAGAGACAGACATGCTAGTCTTTAATCCAGGGGTAAAAAGAAGAGAGACAGACATTTTTTAATCCAGGGTAAATATTGCTTCTTTAACTCCTTAAAAGAAAAGAGACAGACATGCTGGTCTTTAATCCAGGGGTAAAAGTAAGTAAGAGACATGCTAGTCTTTAATCCAGGGGTAAAAAGAAAAGAGACAGACATGCTAGTCTTTAATCCTGGGGTAAAAAGTGACAAATAAAGTTTGAATTTAAAAGAAATGGCAGACATGCTAGTCTTTAATCCTAAAAGAAAAGACAGCATTAGTCTTTTGACCAGACATCCTGAGGGGTAAAAGAAAAGAGACAGACATGCTAGTCTTTAATCCTGGGGTAAAAAGAAAAGAGACAGACATGCTAGTCTTTAATCCAGGGGTAAAAAGAAAAGAGACAGACATGCTAGTCTTTAATCCAGGGGTAAAAAGAAAAGAGACAGACATGCTAGTCTTTAATCCTGGGGTAAAAAGAAAAGAGACAGACATGCTAGTCTTTAATCCAGGGGTAAAAAGAAAAGAGACAGACATGCTAGTCTTTAATCCTGGGGTAAAAAGAAAAGAGACAGACATGCTAGTCTTTAATCCTGGGGTAAAAAGAAAAGAGACAGACATGCTAGTCTTTAATCCAGGGGTAAAAAGAAAAGAGACAGACATGCTAGTCTTTAATCCTGGGGTAAAAAGAAAAGAGACAGACATGCTAGTCTTTAATCCAGGGGTAAAAAGAAAAGAGACAGACATGCTAGTCTTTAATCCAGGGGTAAAAAGAAAAGAGACAGACATGCTAGTCTTTAATCCTGGGGTAAAAAGAAGAGAGACAGACATGCTAGTCTTTAATCCAGGGGTAAAAAGAAAAGAGACAGACATGCTAGTCTTTAATCCTGGGGTAAAAAGAAGAGACAGACATGCTAGTCTTTAATCCAGGGGTAAAAAGAAGAGAGACATGTTAGTCTTTAATCCAGGGGTAAAAGAAAAGAGACAGACATGCTGGTCTTTAATCCAGGGGTAAAAAGAAGAGAGACAGACATGCTAGTCTTTAATCCAGGGGTAAAAAGAAAAGAGACAGACATGCTAGTCTTTAATCCAGGGGTAAAAGAAAAGAGACAGACATGCTAGTCTTTAATCCAAAAAGACAGACATGCTAGTCTTTAATCCAGGGGTAAAAAGAAAAGACAGACATGCTAGTCTTTAATCCTGGGGTAAAAAGAAAAGAGACAGACATGATAGTCTTTAATCCTGGGGTAAAAAGAAAAGAGACAGACATGCTAGTCTTTAATCCAGGGGTAAAAAGAAAAGACAGACATGCTAGTCTTTAATCCAGGGGTAAAAAGAAAAGACAGACATGATAGTCTTTAATCCTGGGGTAAAAAGAAAAGAGACAGACATGCTAATCTTTAATCCTGGGGTAAAAATAAAAGACAGACATGCTAGTCTTTAATCCTGGGGTAAAAAGAAAAGACAGACATGATAGTCTTTAATCCAGGGGTAAAAAAAAGTACCACATCGGCTGGTCCGGGCTGGGTGTTGTCTGCCCAGCCATTGTGACAGACATGCTAATCTTTAATTTCTTTGTACATGTGAAATTTTGTTAATGGGCAAAACGGAACAGAATGATGCTAGATCTTTAATCCAAACAAAAACCAATGATTGTAAAATTAAACAAACCATACAAATGCACAGACAAACAATGAGTGAAGAATCTAGTCTTTAATCCTTCATGTCTAAAACAATTCCACTCTGTTTGTTACATAAAGAAAGAGATTTTTTACATCAAACAAAAACCAATGATTGTAAAATTAAACAAACCATACAACTATTCTGTGAAGAATTAGACAGACATGCTGACATCTTTTGTTAAAAAAGTAACCTGGTCTCAGAGCATTCTGTATAATTCTGTATGTAAAAAGTTAATCTTAGACATGCCCTAACGCAGAATCTTTAATTTTCCACAGGAACAAAAGACAAAACACATGACAGACTAAAATGCTTTTTCTTGGAATTTCAACTAATTTTGTGCTTCAGTTGAACTTCCCATTGGGATGAGAACTCCCAAACTGGCATTCTATCAGCAGACAACACTCTGCCATGCTAGCTCTGTTCTCCATCATTCTATCAGCAGACAACACTGACTGATGTGTAAATTCTATCAGCAGACAACACTCTGACTGAGTGTACACTGTTCTCCATCATTCTATCAGCAGACAGCGGACTGATGTAAGCTACTGTTCTCCATCATTCTATCAGCAGACAGCGCTCTGACTGATGTGTAGCTACTGTTCTCCATCATTCTATCAGCAGACAGCACTCTGACTGATGTGTAGCTACTGTTCTCCATCATTCTATCAGCAGACAGCACTCTGACTGATGTGTAGCTACTTTTCTACTATCCTTTAGTGGTGTAGCCAGCTTACTTTTCTCCTGTAAAATACAAGATTAACTTTAAGAAAAACATGAAGAAATGTAGCTGGTTACATTCTTTCTATGATAAACATTCAAAAAAAGACCTTGCTTTTTCATTGTAAGCTAATTTACTTGTGTGGCTGCCAGCCAAATAGTGTTGCATTTCTGTTGTCATCTGATGACAATGAAGCTGTTTTCTGCCGAATGTGTTGCACTAATGTATTTTCTGTGAAGGAAAACTATAGTTGCACGTACCTGATCACTCTGTTGAAGCAAAAAAACACAGTTGACTTTCAAAATAAAACACAACCCCTGTCAATACACAGCTGGACTCACCTGCTCCAGCGTTCTCCCGCTATTTATAAACAAACACGTGACTGGCTCAACTGTTCTGGAGACCATGGAGACCAGTGCCTCTCAACTTATAAAGTCTGCTTGTGCCAAGTTAGAATTACAAGGCCCAACCTGGCGGCAACCTGCCAACCTGAGGAATAGGTGTGAAACATGTGTGTTTTACTCTGGGAATAAAACTGAGCATCAGGTGCTAGTTCACCTTCTCAAGGCTAACTCAACTCCCTGGCTGTACCATCAAGAGGCACTATTAGGCAGAGGGATTGAGGCAGGCATGGAGAGACCTCCAAAGCTAGGGGAGTGGAGAGCTCTCCCATTCCAGTGCACTGATAACAAACACTGCTTCCCACACAGCCTAGACTCTCCTCTCTCATCGTTCCGTTGACTCACTCTCCCACATTAATCTCCTTGTACTTCCTCAACTCTGTCAGAAACAATATGGCCTCCTCTCCGATGAGGGCTGTCGATGTGGGCGTCCAGCTTATTCACAATGCAGAGACATCTTGTTCTACCCAGACATGAATTACTGGAAAGATGTGGACGGATGATGACATCATTGTGAATTAGTGATTATGTTTGTGAGCAGGAGGTCATGCAGAGAGAATATGATTTACCTAACTCCGGCTCTGTGTGTTGTGGGGATTGGGGAACACATTTTTCCCCCAATTTGTTTTAGCCAGTAAGGATGCACCACAGGTAGCTCGGGTGCCAGTCTAAGAAATGTTCCCTCTGAAAGGGGTCTGAAAAATACATCTCAGGCCTGCACCAGGCTGCACCACAGGTGTCTCTTAAAACAAAAATTGACAACTGAAAATAACATCATATTTTTTGGGAGATTAGAGGCTCTGTCTGACTAGACAACAACAACAACAGCAGCACCATCATGTTCTGGGTCTGAATAAACATCAGAACACACGTTACCGTTACCCCTGCAAGGTAACATCCTCCCATCCACAGCAAATGCAAAGGGATCTGTTCAAAGCAGTCTGCAGCCAAGGGGCGGCTGCTCCTCTCCAGACACAATGGGTAGATGATTGTCTGCAGACTGTGGGACGTCAAGGAGTCCATGAGAGGGAAACGATGGGGAGAAAGTAAAGATGAGAGGAGAACCCACAGCTCGTGACGAGGACCAAAAGACCCCTCAAAAGCTTCTACCCCAAACCATAAAACTGCTGAACAATTAATCAAATTAAATTTACATTGACCCCCCTTCCCTTTTCGTACACTGCTGCTTCTCGCTGTTTATTATCTATGCATAGTCACTTCACCCCCACCTACATATACAAATTACCTCAACTAACCTGTGCCCCCTACACTGACTCGGTACCGGTGCCCCTGTATATAGCTCATTATTCATATTGTGTTACTTTTTATTTTACTTTTTATTTTAGTCTACTCAGTCAATATTTTCTTAACTCTTCTTGAACTGCACTGTTGGTTAAGGGCTTGTCAGTAAGCATTTCACGGTAAAGTCTACACTCGTTGTATTCCGCACATGTGACAAATAAAGTTTGATTTGATATCATTTGAGAGGAGGAGAGGAGAACCCACAGCTAGTGATGAGAGGAGGAGAGGAGAACCCACAGCTAGTGATGAGAGGAGGAGAGGAGAACCCACAGCTAGTGATGAGAGGAGGAGAGGAGAACCCACAGCTAGTGATGAGAGGAGGAGAGGAGAACCCACAGCTAGTGATGAGAGGAGGAGAGGAGAACCCACAGCTAGTGATGAGAGGAGGAGAGGAGAACCCACAGCTAGTGATGAGAGGAGGAGAGGAGAACCCACAGCTAGTGATGAGAGGAGGAGAGGAGAACCCACAGCTAGTGATGAGAGGAGGAGAGGAGAACCCACAGCTAGTGATGAGAGGAGGAGAGGAGGAGAGGAGAACCCACAGCTAGTGATGAGAGGAGGAGGGAGAACCCACAGCTAGTGATGAGAGGAGGAGAGGAGAACCCACAGCTAGTGATGAGAGGAGGAAAGGAGAACCCACAGCTAGTGATGAGAGGAGGAGAGGAGAACCCACAGCTAGTGATGAGAGGAGGAGAGGAGAACCCACAGCTAGTGATGAGAGGAGGAGAGGAGAACCCACAGCTAGTGATGAGAGGAGGAGAGGAGAACCCACAGCTAGTGATGAGAGGAGGAGAGGAGAACCCACAGCTAGTGATGAGAGGATGAGAGGAGAACCCACAGCTAGTGATGAGAGGAGGAGAGGAGAACCCACAGCTAGTGATGAGTTCTCCCGCTGAAAGAAGGAGACGAGATACAGGAAGTGGAAATTCATAAAGAGCAGAGTTGGGGGCTTTCACTGCATCACTACAGGGTAGAACTGGGAGTTATCACTGCATCACTACAGGGTACAACTGGGGGTTATCACTGCATCACTACAGGGTAGACCTGGGGGTTATCATTACATCACTACCGGGTATAGCTGGGGGTTATTACTGCATCACTACAGGGTAGAACTGGGAGTTATCACTGCATCACTACAGGGTAGACCTGAGGGTTATCATTACATCACTACAGGGTATAGCTGGGGGTTATTACTGCATCACTACAGGGTAGAACTGGGAGTTATCACTGCATCACTACAGGGTATAACTGGGGGTTACCACTGCATCACTGCAGGGTAGAGCTGGGGTTATCACTGCATCACTACAGGGTAGATCTGGGGGTTATTACTGCATCACTACAGGGTATAACTGAACTGGGGGTTATCATTACATCACTACAGGGTATAACTGGGGGTTTTCACTGCATCACTGCAGGGTAGAGCTGGGGTTATCACTGCATCACTACAGGGTAAAGCTGGGGACTTTCACTGCATCACTACAGGGTAGAGCTGTGGGTTATCACTGCATCACTACAGGACAGAGCTGGGGTTATCACTGCATCACTACAGGGTAGAACTGGGGGTTATCATTACATCACTACAGGGTTGAGCTGGGGGTTATCATTACATCACTACAGGGTAGAACTGGGGGTTATCACTGCATCACTACAGGGTAGAACTGGAAGTTATCACTGCATCACTACAGGGTAGCACTGGGGGTTATCATTACATCACTGCAGGGTTGAGCTGGGGGTTATCACTGCATCACTACAGGGGAAATAGATTGGCCTCCTCCTAGCATGTTTCCACCTTTGGGGACCCAGGACAGAGTCAAATGATGAGGGAGGAAGGGAGCAGTCAGGCTGTTGGTTGGTTGTCAGCGTGAGAAAAAGCTACGTGGATCAATGGTTGGACAATGTCATGAACCCTACTACCCAGTCACTGTATCCTGGTGGCCAGATCTGCTTTAGCCAACTCCTCTGTTTGTCACAGCAACACACTCAAAAGAGGAGGTTGGCTAAAGCACAAACAGATCTGGCAACAAGGCTAACTGCATGAAGGATAACTGTTGGGAAACAGGGCCATGCCTCCCAATATGCCTGCCAATACACACACACACATTTAGGGAAAAAAGTATTTGATCCCCTGCTGATTTTGTACGTTTTCCCACCGACAAAGAAATTATCAGTCTATAATTGAAATGGCAGGTTTATTTGAACAGCGAGAGACAGAATAACAAAAAAATCCTGAAAAACGCATGTGAAAAATGTTATAAATTGATTTGCATTTTAATGAGGGAAATGAGGGATTTTGTCCCACTCCTCTTTGCAGATCTTCTCAAAGTCATTAAGTTTTCGAGGCTGACGTTTGACAACTCAAACCTTCAGCTCCCTCCACATATTTTCTATGGGATTAAGGTCTAGAGACTGGCTAGGCCACTCCAGGACCTTAATGTGCTTCTTCTTGAGCCACTTCTTTGTTGCCTTGGCCGTGTGTTTTGGGTCATTGTCATGCTGGAATACACATCCATGACCCATTTTCAATGCCCTGGCTGAGGGAAGAAGGTTCTCACACAAGATTTGACGGTACATGGCCCCGTCCATCGTCCCTTTGATGCGGTGAAGTTGTCCTGTCCCCTTAGCAGAAAAACACCCCCAAAGCATAATGTTTCCACCTCCATGTTTGACGGTGGGGATGGTGTTCTTGGGGTCATAGGAAGCATTCCTCCTCCTCCAAACACG
This sequence comes from Oncorhynchus keta, assembly GCF_023373465.1. Taxonomy (NCBI): domain Eukaryota; kingdom Metazoa; phylum Chordata; class Actinopteri; order Salmoniformes; family Salmonidae; genus Oncorhynchus; species Oncorhynchus keta. The sequence continues at coordinate 133,212 of NW_026287517.1, read as the reverse complement.
GCGAGTTGAGTTGATGACAAAGAGCTCCATTTTGGTCTCCTCTGACCACAACACTTTCACCCAGCTGTCCTCTGAATCATTCAGATGTTCATTGGCAAACTTCAGATGGGCATGTATATGTGCTTTCTTGAGCAGGGGGACCTTGCGGGCGCTGCAGGATTTCAGTCCTTCACGGCGTGGTGTGTTACCAATTGTTTTCTTGGTGACTGTGGTCCCAGCTGCCTTGAGATCATTGACAAGATCCTCCCATGTAGTTCTGGGCTGATTCCTCACCGTTCTCATGATCATTGCAACTCCATGAGGTGAGATCTTGCATGGAGCCCCAGGCCGAGGGAGATTGACAGTTATTTTGTGTTCCTTTCATTTGCGAATAATCGCACAAACTGTTGTCACCTTCTCACCAAGCTGCTTGGCGATGGTCTTGTAGCCCATTCCAGCCTTGTGTAGGTCTACAATCTTGTCCCTGACATCCTTAGAGAGCTCTTTGGTCTTGGCCATGGTGGAGAGTTTGGAATCTGATTGATTGATTGCTTCTGTGGACAGGTGTCTTTTATACAGGTAACAAGCTGAGGTTAGGAGCACTCCCTTTAACAGTGTGCTCCTAATCTCAGCTCGTTACCTGTATAAAAGACATCTGGGAGCCAGGAATCTTTCTGATTGAGAGGGGTCAAATACTTATTTCCCTCATTAAAATGCAAATCAATTTATAACATTTTTTTGTTGTTATTCTGTCTCTCACTGTTCAAATAAACCTACCATTAAAATTACAGACTGATCATTTCTTTGTCAGTGGGCAAACGTACAAAATCAGCAGGGGATCAAATACTTTTTTACCTCACTGTATATAGCATTGGAACATTTTACTCCATAGAAATTCAATTCCTAGAAGGGACATAGCACCCCAGACCACAGTTCACCCATTGCCCACCCACGGAGTTATATTTCTATGGTTGACTCATCCTCTCGAATCAGGTGTGTTACTGCAGGGCTGGACCAGGGAACCAAACCCTACTGTACACAGACAGGGGTGGATGGGTTGCAACCATCCTCCTCCATGTCAGAGCAGACCAGCAAGGAAGCTGTAATAGTCTTCATTATGTGTGTGCATAGTGTTAGTACACTACCCAGTGTGTGTGTATGGATAGTGTTAGTACACTACCCAGTGTGTGTGTATGGATAGTGTTAGTACACTACCCAGTGTGTGTGTATGGATAGTGTTAGTACACTACCCAGTGTGTGTGTATGGATAGTGTTAGTACACTACCCAGTATGTGTGTATGGATAGTGTTAGTACACTAACCAGTGTGTGTGTATGGTTAGTGTGCGTGTGTGAGTGCGTGGAGTGGATGTTCCTTCCATTCCAAGACGGAGCTGCAATATGGTGAGTTTTTAGAACGTATCGATTCACTTCCCCCAATTACAGCAACACAAAGCTATGCCTCAATCTCAGCAATTGGTTTCTCAGTTTCTACAATGGTAGAAAAGCATGTTTAAATCAGTGACAACCATTTCATTGTGCACAGTTCAACAATCAACAGTAATTATTAGTAAATGTCACTGGTTAAAGTGTCACAGATCCCTCTAGAACTTTCATTACACACACCTGTCCCCTATTCCCACTGATTAGTACTTGTATAAGTGTGCTCTTTGGTTTCCATTGGGCTGTCCATTATTGTTCCCATGTCTGCTGATGGTGTGAGTACCTATGCATTGGTGCAGTTGTTATGCTGCATGCTTTATATTTTGTGTATTACGGGTATCGCCCCGTGGCGTTCAGCAAGGTTTACCTCGCTCTTTTGGTTGGGTACAGCCCAGTGTTTATGTATATGTGTTTGTTTTGGGTGTATTAAAAACCCCTATTGTGTATTCCTCCGTCTGTCTCCAAAATCCTTTATACCAGCGTGACACAAAGTAGTCAAAGACAAAGCATCAAAATGCCCAAACCCCTAATGGGGTGAAATAAATCAACTAAATGTAATGTAACTAAAAGACACTGGTGTAACTGGGTTGAAGTTAGGGTCTCCTGCATGCCACAAGACTGAGAAAAACCTAAGCATTAGCTTGGGCATTAGTCTTCAGATCTTAGGCAAGGCATCACTGGGGTGTCAGGTAACCTAAGATGATTAACATCAGGTAACCTAAGATGATTAACATCAGGTAACCTAAGATGGCTAACATCAGGTAACCTAAGATGATTAACATCAGGTAACCTAAGATGATTAACATCAGGTAACCTAAGATGATTAACATCAGGTAACCTAAGATGATTAACATCAGGTAACCTAAGATGATTAACATCAGGTAACCTAAGATGATTAACATCAGGTAACCTAAGATGATTAACATCAGGTAACCTAAGATGATTAACATCAGGTAACCTAAGATGATAACATCAGGTAACCTAAGATGATTAACATCAGGTAACCTAAGATGATTAACATCAGGTAACCTAAGATGATTAACATCAGGTAACCTAAGATGATTAACATCAGGTAACCTAAGATGATTAACATCAGGTAACCTGAGATGATTAACATCAGGTAACCTAAGATGGCTAACATCAGGTAACCTAAGATGATTAACATCAGGTAACCTAAGATGATTAACATCAGGTAACCTGAGATGATAACATCAGGTAACCTAAGATGATAACATCAGGTAACCTAAGATGACAACATCAGGTAACCTAAGATGATTAACATCAGGTAACCTGAGATGATTAACATCAGGTAACCTAAGATGGCTAACATCAGGTAACCTGAGATGATTAACATCAGGTAACCTAAGATGGCTAACATCAGGTAACCTGAGATGATTAACATCAGGTAACCTAAGATGATTAACATCAGGTAACCTAAGATGATTAACATCAGGTAACCTGAGATGATTAACATCAGGTAACCTAAGATGGCTAACATCAGGTAACCTAAGATGATAACATCAGGTAACCTAAGATGATTAACATCAGGTAACCTAAGATGATTAACATCAGGTAACCTGAGATGATTAACATCAGCTAACCTAAGATGGCTAACATCAGCTAACCTAAGATGACAACATCAGGTAACCTAAGATGATTAACATCAGGTAACCTAAGATGGCTAACATCAGGTAACCTAAGATGACAACATCAGGTAACCTAAGATGATTAACATCAGGTAACCTAAGATGGCTAACATCAGGTAACCTAAGATGACAACATCAGGTAACCTAAGATGGCTAACATCAGGTAACCTGAGATGATTAACATCAGGTAACCTAAGATGGCTAACATCAGGTAACCTGAGATGGCTAACATCAGGTAACCTAAGATGATTAACATCAGGTAACCTAAGATGATTAACATCAGGTAACCTGAGATGATTAACATCAGGTAACCTAAGATGGCTAACATCAGGTAACCTAAGATGATTAACATCAGGTAACCTAAGATGATTAACATCAGGTAACCTGAGATGATTAACATCAGGTAACCTGAGATGATTAACATCAGGTAACCTAAGATGGCTAACATCAGGTAACCTAAGATGACAACATCAGGTAACCTAAGATGATTAACATCAGGTAACCTAAGATGATAACATCAGGTAACCTAAGATGACAACATCAGGTAACCTAAGATGATTAACATCAGGTAACCTAAGATGATTAACATCAGGTAACCTAAGATGATAACATCAGGTAACCTAAGATGACAACATCAGGTAACCTAAGATGACAACATCAGGTAACCTAAGATGGCTAACATCAGGTAACCTGAGATGGCTAACATCAGGTAACCTGAGATGATTAACATCAGGTAACCTGAGATGATTAACATCAGGTAACCTAAGATGGCTAACATCAGGTAACCTGAGATGATTAACATCAGGTAACCTGAGATGATTAACATCAGGTAACCTGAGATGATTAACATCAGGTAACCTAAGATGATTAACATCAGGTAACCTAAGATGATTAACATCAGGTAACCTGAGATGATTAACATCAGGTAACCTAAGATGACAACATCAGGTAACCTAAGATGGCTAACATCAGGTAACCTAAGATGATAACATCAGGTAACCTAAGATGATTAACATCAGGTAACCTAAGATGATTAACATCAGGTAACCTAAGATGACAACATCAGGTAACCTAAGATGGCTAACATCAGGTAACCTAAGATGATAACATCAGGTAACCTAAGATGGCTAACATCAGGTAACCTAAGATGATTAACATCAGGTAACCTAAGATGACTAACATCAGGTAACCTAAGATGGCTAACATCAGGTAACCTAAGATGATTAACATCAGGTAACCTAAGATGGCTAACATCAGGTAACCTAAGATGGCTAACATTTGTTTTTAGAACAGAAAGTAACAATACCTAGGTTTCCCATTGAGGAAGAAATGTGTTATCTAGTATTCCAAATACTTATCATTTGTTTTGTTTGTGGATAAAAAGCTAACAAGAGATGGAGACTGGAGCTTATTGATATAACAGAAAGGTAATGAGACGATACCGGTATGGAATGAGACGATACCGGTAGACGATACCGGGAATGAGACGATACCGGTATGGAATGAGACGATACCGGTATGGAATGAGACGATACCGGTATGGAATATATGGAATGAGACGATACCGGTATGGAATGAGACGATACCGGTATGGAATGATGGAATGAGACGATACCGGTATGGAATGAGATGATACCGGTATCGAATGAGACGACACCGGTATAGAATGAGACGATACAGGTATAGAATGAGACGACACCGGTATAGAATAAGACGATACTGGTATAGAATGAGACGATACTGGTATAGAATGAGACGATACTGGTATAGAATGAGACAATACTGGTATAGAATGGGACAATACCGGTATAGAATGGGACAATACCGGTATAGAACGAGACGACACCGGTATAGAATAAGACGATACTGGTATAGAATGAGACAATACTGGTATAGAATGAGACGACACTGGTATAGAATGAGACGATACTGGTATAGAATGAGACGATACTGGTATAGAATGAGCTCATCAGGTTTTGAAAGAAATGTTGAGCTTCAGAAGCAGCCCTTCATTGTGCCCACAGAGGGCTGAAACTGACTGAAACATATCTAGCTAATCAGTTTGCTTGCCAGAGAAGAATAGACCTGAATCCAACACATATTCTATGTCCCAAATGGTACACTCTCCCATAGGGATCTGTTGAAAGTCGTGCAGTCTATAGGGAATAGGGTGCCATTTGGGATGCACATTGCATACATAGTGAGCGGTGGTGTGAGTAAGTGCCAGTAGCTGTACAGAGGGGGTACCACCACGACACCACCCCATAGCTGTTCCTCTGGCTAAAAATAGCATCCGGCTCAATGAGATTTACAAAACATGCGGTCATCCAATGTAGGATTCCACGCATCAAACCTCACTGTAGAGGAGGGAATAGAGATGCCCCTGTCAGGCAGAGAGAGAGAGAGAGAGAGAAGGAGAAAGACAGATAGACAGAGAGGGAGACAGACAGAGAGGGAGAGAGAGAAAGAGAGGGGGGAGAAAGAGAAGGGAGAGAAAGAGGAGAGAGAGAGGGAGAGAAAGAGGAGAGAGAGAGACAGAAAGACAGATAGACAGAGAGGGAGACAGACAGAGAGGGAGAGAGAGAAAGAGAGGGGGGGAGAAAGAGAAGGGAGAGAAAGAGAGAAAGGAGGGAGGAGTGCAGTGTGAGTGAGCTGACTATCTAGCTGTATGGTCTAGATAGAACTGTCCGGCAGTCGCTGCATTGAATGCTCTGTGCATGTCTGTGGTGGGCCGGGGCAGGACGAGTAAAATGGAGTAATGCTGCGCTAATCCTGCTCTGAATGAGAGCCTCGCTGCAGCAATTCTTTTATGTGCTGGCGATCCCACAGGGGATAAATACACTGCTGAGCCAGCTCCCCGCCCCAAACACCAACGCAAACGCTGCAGATTACCCCTCTCTTTTATGTTGGTTAAGGGCATTCCTGCCTTTGGAGGGAGAGGGGGAAAGGTAGAGAGGAAGGGGAGGGCTCACCCCTGTCGAATGAGTCAATGGTATCAGGGGTCAGATACATAAAAGATATGTGTGTGTGTACTGTATCCCAAAGTACTCTCCCAGCCTTTATATAGCCTTGTGTCCTTGTCGCCTGTTGTGTGTTAATAAAAGTAAGAACGGTTGTGATGCACCATTACTTGAAAGCTCTAATTCTGCCTGTCCACTGCCAGGATGCTAGCTGGCAAGGAGGATGTTAGTGGAGAGTAGAGATGAGGAGGAGAGGGGGAGAGAGTAGATATTTGGAGCAGGGAAGAGGAGAGCAGGAAGGAGGAGAGGGAGTAGAGATGAGGAGGGAGGAGGAAGGAGGAGGAGAGAGGGAGGGAGTAGAGATGAAGAGGAGAGAGGGAGGGAGTAGAGATGAAGAGGAGAGAGGGAGGAAGTAGAGATGAGGAGGAGAGGATTACAGAATCTTCAGCATATATATATATATATATATAGGTGCTTCTCCATCTCCTTTCTTTTTTCCTGCCATGTCCTCCCTCTCTTTCTCCACCCCACGTCCTCCCTCCCTCCCTCTTTCTCCACCCCACGTCCTCCCTCCCTCTTTCTCCACCCCACGTCCTCCCTCCCTCTCTTTCTCCACCCCACGTCCTCCCTCCCTCTCTTCTCCACCCCACGTCCTCCCTCCCTCTCTTTCCACCCCACGTCCTCCCTCCCCCTCTCTTCTCCACCCCACGTCCCTCCCTCCCTCTCCTCCCCCCACGTCCTCCCTCCCTCTCTTTCTCCACCCCACGTCCCTCCCTCCCTCTCTTTCTCCACCCCACGTCCTCCCTCCCTCTCTTTCTCCACCCCACGTCCTCCCTCCCTCTCTTTCTCCACCCCCCACGTCCTCTCCCTCCCTCCCTCCCTCTCTCTCCACCCCACGTCCTCCCTCCCTCTCTTTCTCCACCCCACGTCCTCCCTCCCTCTCTTTCTCCACCCCACGTCCTCCCTCCCTCTCTTTCTCCACCCCACGTCCTCCCTCCCTCTCTTTCTCCACCCCACGTCCTCCCTCCCTCTTTCTCCACCCCACGTCCTCCCTCCCTCTCTTTCTCCACCCCACGTCCTCTCTCTCTGTCTCCACCCCACGTCCTCTCTCTCTGTCTCCACCCCACGTCCTCCCTCCTTCTCTCCACCCCACGTCCTCCCTCCTTCTCTCCACCCCACGTCCTCCCTCCCTCTCTCCACCCCACATCCTCTCTCTCTCTCTCCACCCCACGTGGGAAAACAAGAGAATGCGGGTACTGAGGATGGATGTCATTGGCCTGCCAGGCAGCATATGTGGTTAGGATGGCAGCAGCCTTGCGAGATGCCACCCTCGCACAGACAAGCAGACACACACACACACACACACACACACACACACACACACACACACACACACACACACACACACACACACACAGAGAGAGAAGCAGCAGAGAGCTCTGCAGCCTTGAGCTGGCACGGTTGAGGAGCAGACAGGGGCGGGTAGCTTAGCAACAGTAACACAGGCTACACCAGGACGTGTGAAATATGCCTAATATGGAGATTTGGTCGGTAAAGTGACAAGAAGAGAGCCCAAAATAAACTATTCTCTACGCACTGATTCAGACAATGACCAAGCTCAGTGTATCATGCATAGGTACTGGATGTGGTTCGGTGACACGCACTCATGTGATTAGTAATCTTGCCTGAGATCTGAAGACTTGCATTAGCTTCCCAATATAATGACCAGGCCTTAGCTCAGTGGTCTAACAGTCTTGTGGTGCACAGGAGATCTGGGTTGAAAACCCAGAGGGACATGCAGACACATAATACACTATGAAAGTGACATGTCATTTTCTATGGAGTAACCTAGTAGTCTTCAGAGACAAAACATTATAAAAGCCATCTGGTAGAAGTAAATTCATCCACAAACACAAATATTATTTTATATGCATCTTTAAATGACTGCGTTTTAACAAATTGTATGATATAATCGTCAAGCCTAATCAAAAGATTAGGTATTGACTCTGGTAGAATGACTTTCACAGGGTATCACCCGTAATACTAAAGAGGCATTTAAGGCATTTTTGCCACAACTTTGGAAGTATGCTTGGGGTCATTATCCATTTGGAAGACCCATTTGCGACCAAGCTTTAACTTCCTGACTGATGCCTTGAGATGTTGCTTCAATATATCCACATCATTTTCTTACCTCATGATGCCATCTATTTTGTGAAGTGCACCAGTCCCTCCTGCAGCAAAGCACCCCCACAACATGATGCTGCCAACCTCGTGCTTCACGGTTGAGATGGTGTTCTTCGGCTTGCAAGCCTCCCCCCTTTTCCTCCAAACATAACAATGGTCATTATGGCCAAACAGTTCTATTTTTGTTTCATCAGACCAGAGGACATTTCTCCAAAAAGTACCATCTTTGTCCCCATGTGCAGTTGCAAACCGTAGTCTGGTCCTTCTGTAGCTCAGTTGGTAGAGCATGGCGCTTGTAATGCCAGGGTAGTGGGTTCGATTCCCGGGACCACCCATACGTAGAATGTATGCACCCATGACTGTAAGTCGCTTTGGATAAAAGCGTCTGCTAAATGGCATATATTATTATTATTTATTATTATCTTTGTCCCCATGTGCAGTTGCAAACCGTAGTCTGGCTTTTTCATGGCGGTTTTGGAGCAGTGACTTCTTCCTTGCTGAGTGGCCTTTCAGGTTATGTTGATATAGGACTCATTTTACTGTGGATATAGATACTTTTGTACCTGTTTCTTCCAGAATCTTCACAAGGTCTTTTGCTGTTGTTCTGGGATTGATTTTCACTTTTCGCACCAAAGTACATTCATCTTTAGGAGACAGAACGCTTCTCCTTCCAGACCAGTATGATGGCTGTGTGGTCCCATAATGTTTATAGTTGTGTACTATTGTTTGTACAGAGGAACGTGGTACCTTCAGGCATTTGGATATTGCTCCCAAGGATGAACCAGACTTTTGGAGGTCTACAATGTTTTTTCTGAGGTCTTGGCTGATTTCTTTTGATTTTCCCATGATGTCAAGCAAAGTGGCATTGAGTTTGAAGGTAGGACTTGAAATACATCCACAGGTACACCTACAATTGACTCAAATTATGTCAATTAGCCTATCAGCAGCTTATACTAAAAAGCATATACTAAAAAAGCCTTGACATAATTTTCTGGAATTTTCCATGCTCTTTGAAGGCACAGTCAACTTAGTGTATGTAAACTTCTGACCCACTGGAATTGTGATACAGTGAATTATAAGTGAAATAATCTGTCTGTAAACAATTGTTGGAAAAATTACTTGTGTCATGCACAAAGTAGATGTCCTAACCAACTTGCAAAAAACCACAGAAATTTGTGGAGTGGTTGAAAAACAAGTTTTAATGACTCCAACCTAAGTATATGTAAACTTCCGACGTCAACTGTATTTTGAACTAAGCTAATGAGGCCTTTATAAGTTATGTGCTTCAATTATCAATGGGTACAAACCATACATTTTTGTAGCAACTGCAGATTGCCTGTTTAACCCAACTGAAACCATACCTAACCTCAACCCATAACCTTTGTTACTAATCTAACTCTAACCTTAATTAATTCACCCCTATGATGATGATTCTTCTTCTAGTTGAATAAACACTTCCTGTACTAAAACAAAAGAGCAGCAGACTTCAGAAATATGACCAACTCTTACATATCATGGGAATGTGTTAGAAGGGGACAAGCACACCCAAACCTTGTGTTGAAGCTCAGACACCAGAATCACATGGTGGGAAGATCTGAACCATTTTACAGGGACGAAGGTATAGCCAATTAGAGCCACTCCAACCACTCACTTGGTGGTCTCTTTCATCTCTTAACCAAGGGAGATATGTGTGTGTGTTTGTGACAGGTGGGAGGAGGGTGCTGAGCCCTCGGTCCGTGGGCGCTGGCCTCCCAGCATGCATCAGCAGACAGAAGGATTAAGACATAATATAGAGGTCCAGCTGTTCAAGCTCTGGCCTCAGCAGAACACCATGTCAACCAGACTGAGGGACTGACTGACACACCGTGGCAGCATCAAGCTCTGGCCTCAGCACAACACCACCTCACCCAGACTGAGGGACTGACTGACACACCGTGGCAGCATCAAGCTCTGGCCTCAGCACAACACCACCTCACCCAGACTGAGGGACTGACTGACACACCGTGGCAGCATCAAGCTCTGGCCTCAGCACAACACCACCTCACCCAGACTGAGGGACTGACTGACACACCGTGGCAGCATCCCAATTGGTACCCTATTCACAATAGTGAACTATCTTTGACCTCAGCCCACATACAGTAAATTGCATCCAGCCAGCATCCAACTCTACCTCAGGTGTTCATATTACATTTTCACATAATATCCAGGTTGGAATTATGGACAGCCTCCTGGGGCACTCTGATAACCAATCAGGTCACCTCTTAAAATGAATAGAGGGGATGCTTGGCACTTCCAAATCAGAGGTTGTAGAGTATGAGTGCTGAACTAGGATCAGGTCTCCTCTGTCCATGTAATCTTCATTGTGTTTTGAGGAAACACACCCTGGTCACCACGCCCCTAATCTTCGAGACACGTTAGACGGGTTCAGTCCACTTCCAGGGTAGTCTGGTGCTGACAGGCATTGCATATATTCTCAACACTCCGGGGTGAAGGTTCCTCTAGGTACTGACCTAGGATCAGCTTCCCCTATCCCAATCATAACATTAAACATTAGTGGGGGAAATGCAAAAGTGATCCAAGATCAGCATCTAGGGGCAGGTTCTTAGTACCAATTGCGATCAGCGTGAAACTGACACAGGCAGTACAGCAGTGGAAGACAATATGATCGCCTCCTTAATTCTATTCCTCAAACCCACGACGCCCCAGAGAGTCACTGTGGGATCAGAACCCTGGTACACCACAAAGAACCGGTGGTCATTTTAGTGGAAGTGTGAGAAGAGAGCCTGCTTAATCTGTGTAGTGCAGGTGTGGCCATGCTATGCTTCCGCCTCCATCTGAAATGATCACACCAACATCTGGCCCATTTTCAGCCTGGCAGCCTTTCCTCAGTCAAATAAAAGCCTAAATGTACACGGAGACAGTAGAAACGTGCACGGTGCACCCGTCCATTATTATTTCCTCATTTGGAAAATATCACAGGCATTATAGCTGAGATTGAAAAGGACAGCCTTCCCGAACTATGACCCAGCATACGCTAAAGGGAAGCTAAAAGCTTCAGCGGCAGCATCAGTTACCCCTGTTTGAATTTGATTACTGCATAATTCAGTGGGCACAGCTCTGAGCCCTACCGCCACTCAGTGCTCTATCAGCATGCATCCATCATTAGCCTTATCCACAGATCGGTTGGGCCTTTGTGAGTCATCCACTGTGTCCCAAATGGCACCCGATTCCCGAAGTAGTGCACTGTATAGGACATAGTGTTTCATTTGGGATTCACCCATCATCACAGCCTGCCTAATCTGCCACAGGAGCCTTAACTCACCCTGCCGAGGCTTCGAGGTGACACGTTTGAGCGAATAGGTTTTTTAGGGTTTGTGTTAATGGTGGTTAAACAACGGGGGGGGATTGTACACTACTTAGAATGGCCGAATACAAACTATGATGAATGATGTGGTCAAAAGGTAGGACACACCCACTCATTCAAGGGTTTTTCTTTATTTTGTACTATTTTCTACATTGTTTATCCTTTTAAGCATGGAAAAAATACCATTTCAGACAGATGTTTCAAATCCTTAACCCCGACTTGGACCACACACCCTCTCCACTGAATAACAGACAGGTGTTTCAAATCCTTAACCCGACTTGGACCACACACCCTCTCCACTGAATAACAGACAGGTGTTTCAAATCCTTAACCCGACTTGGACCACACACCCTCTCCACTGAATAACAGACAGGTGTTTCAAATCCTTAACCCCGACTTGGACCACACACCCTCTCCACTGAATAACAGACAGGTGTTTCAAATCCTTAACCCCGACTTGGACCACACACCCTCTCCACTGAATAACAGACAGGTGTTTCAAATCCTTAACCCCGACTTGGACCACACACCCTCTCCACTGAATAACAGACAGGTGTTTCAAATCCTTAACCCCGACTTGGACCACACACCCTCTCCACTGAATAACAGACAGGTGTTTCAAATCCTTAACCCCGACTTGGACCACACACCCTCTCCACTGAATAACAGACAGGTGTTTCAAATCCATAACCCGACTTGGACCACACACCCTCTCCACTGAATAACAGACAGGTGTTTCAAATCCTTAACCCGACTTGGACCACACACCCTCTCCACTGAATAACAGACAGGTGTTTCAAATCCATAACCCCGACTTGGACCACACACCCTCTCCACTGAATAACAGACAGGTGTTTCAAATCCATAACCCGACTTGGACCACACACCCTCTCCACTGAATAACAGACAGGTGTTTCAAATCCTTAACCCGACTTGGACCACACACCCTCTCCACTGAATAACAGACAGGTGTTTCAAATCCTTAACCCGACTTGGTCCACACACCCTCTCCACTGAATAACAGACAGGTGTTTCAAATCCTTAACCCGACTTGGACCACACACCCTCTCCACTGAATAACAGACAGGTGTTTCAAATCCTTAACCCGACTTGGACCACACACCCTCTCCACTGAATAACAGACAGGTGTTTCAAATCCTTAACCCGACTTGGACCACACACCCTCTCCACTGAATAACAGACAGGTGTTTCAAATCCATAACCCGACTTGGACCACACACCCTCTCCACTGAATAACAGACAGGTGTTTCAAATCCTTAACCCGACTTGGACCACACACCCTCTCCACTGAATAACAGACAGGTGTTTCAAATCCTTAACCCCGACTTGGACCACACACCCTCTCCACTGAATAACAGACAGGTGTTTCAAATCCATAACCCGACTTGGACCACACACCCTCTCCACTGAATAACAGACAGGTGTTTCAAATCCTTAACCCGACTTGGACCACACACCCTCTCCACTGAATAGCAGACAGGTGTTTCAAATCCTTAACCCGACTTGTACCACACACCCTCTCCACTGAATAACAGACAGGTGTTTCAAATCCTTAACCCGACTTGGACCACACACCCTCTCCACTGAATAACAGACAGGTGTTTCAAATCCTTAACCCGACTTGGACCACACACCCTCTCCACTGAATAACAGACAGGTGTTTCAAATCCTTAATCCGACTTGGACCACACACCCTCTCCACTGAATAACAGACAGGTGTTTCAAATCCTTAACCCGACTTGGACCACACACCCTCTCCACTGAATAGCAGACAGGTGTTTCAAATCCTTAACCCGACTTGTACCACACACCCTCTCCACTGAATAACAGACAGGTGTTTCAAATCCTTAACCCCGACTTGGACCACACATCCTCTCCACTGAATAGCAGGCAGGGGAAGCAAAATGGTGGTTGCTTTGCAACGCTTGCAGTTATCCACCGATTCCTTCCAAAACACCCATTGTTGAGTTTGTAATTTCCGACTTGTTGAGTAATGTTTATGTCCAATGGCCGATGCGCAAGAATATCTTTAATTTATCATTTCTCTTCATCTGACAAGGATTGAAAAGGATTTGCTAGTAGATTGTCGACGTGATTCACGATGACTGCTTGTCTAGCTTGCTAGCTAAGATTTTGAAAGTAACATCAGTCCAATCAAAGCTGGGGTAGATATAACGTTATTTGACATTTTATCTGTGGCCAATGACCTTGAGCCTTCTTGGATGGGCACTTCTAATGTAAATCTATGGCAGCACCCAAGGGGACTTGAACTGCTTGGCTCTCTCTTTAACGATTCTGCGGTGACGTAGTGTCCCCATGAGTGACAGAACACTGAGCCAATCACGGTGCCACTAGACAAGATTACCAACACCTATTCCACTGGCTGTCCCTCCACCACAGAAAGCACTGTGCTAGGCCGAAACACCTGCGTTTTGGAGCTGCCTTACTCAAGAGAGAGCATGTTCGTACTACAGTTTCTTCTTTTACATTGTTTGCAAACTGATATGTGACATGAATTAATATGAAAATAACATGCAAAACAGGCACAACAAAATAATAATTTTTGGGGCTCAAAAACCCCACCTGCCCTGAATGACGGGTCACCACTGGTCCTAATACTCCTGAAGTGGCTTCCTTTTCTGGTGTCCTTGCCTTCACCACAGCCGAGAGGTGAGGGGTCTCTTTAGGGTTTCACCATAGTGCTGGCACCTGACAGGTCAAGTCATTAGTGTTTGTGAAGGAAAGACGAAAATGAAGACAGGAAGCTAGTGTATTTTATTGGGACATGGCTAGCCAGATGCTGGAATGGGAGCTAGCCACCGGCCTCTTAACTTCATGCTAGATGGGGACTGTGTGTGTGTACAGACCAAAGTTAAAATATATTTCTTATCTTTCATATACTTAGTGTTGCACTTCATTGAACTTGTCTGGTGCAATAGAACCAATGGAATAGTCACAAAAGTGCAACCCTTCCCATCTGGCACCCAAAGCAGGTTAAAGGAAGTACCTGCTACTACACGTGTTGATACGCACTTCAAAGGATCTTATAACGGTTTGTTTTTTATCACCATGATGTTTTTATAACTGCCTTTGTATTTATATTGATGCGTGTATTTTCTGTAATTCAGGTCTTATCTGTAAAGGAGACCATGGTCTCAGTATGACTCTGATCAAATGAAGGTTAAATACACATGAATACACTTGGACCTGAGTGAATAGTTGTTATGTCTGACCTATTGAAAAAAAAGTGAAAGACTAAAGTTACATACATGAGATGCTTTAGTGAATTTCAGAATGTCTGGAATAGAAAAGGCAGAAATAAAACAATTCAAATCATCTCAGGCAAACGCAATGATGAATACATGTCTAGAGGTGGGTTATGCCAGGCAATGCCAATGGTCTGAGCAATTTCAACTGTGCCCTCTAGTGACGACAGCCATCTGTTACATGGCTATCCAGAAAGGTGTTCTAGCAGTTTCCACAGAACTCCTGTCTACAGAGGATGGATATATCCCATTTGGCGGATGGATATCCCATTTGGCGGATGGATATCCCATTTGGCGGATGGATATCCCATTTGGCGGATGGATACCCCATTTGGCGGATGGATACCCCCATTTGGCGGATGGATACCCCATTTGGCGGATGGATATCCCATTTGGCGGATGGATATCCCATTTGGCGGATGGATATCCCATTTGGCGGATGGATACCCCATTTGGCGGATGGATACCCCATTTGGCGGATGGATACCCCATTTGGCGGATGGATATCCCCCATTTGGCGGATGGATATCCCATTTGGCGGATGGATATCCCATTTGGCGGATGGATACCCCATTTGGCGGATGGATACCCCATTTGGCGGATGGATATCCCATTTGGTGGATGGATACCCCATTTGGCGGATGGATATCCCATTTGGCGGATGGATATCCCATTTGGCGGATGGATATCCCATTTGGTGGATGGATATCCCATTTGGCGGATGGATACCCCATTTGTCTTCCAGGCGAAAATAACACAGCAAGGAAACAGAAGCAGAACAAACACAGTAATAAAAACCCTAAATACATCTTCTGTTCTAATGATCATTATCTCAGTCATCCTTCCTCCCACCCTTTGTCCAACAGCGATCCTAGAGTTGTAATAGGTCATTATGTTTTGTCCCTGTTGGGATATGTTACCACAACACTAGTTCACAGGTTCACAGACTACAGTACATGGTCTATTACAGATTATAAACTGGGTGGTTCGAGCCCTGAATGCTGATTGGCTGATAGCCGTGGTATATCAGACCATATACCAAGGGTATTAAAAAAACATTTATTTACTGCTCTAATTACATTGGTAACCAGTGTTTAATAGCAATAAGGTACTTTGGGGGTTTGCGGTACATGGCTAACATACCAGGGCTAAGGGCTGAATCCAGGCACTCTGTGTTGCGTTGTGCTTAAGAACAGCCCTTAGCCGTGTTACTTTGGCCATATACAACACACCCCGTGCCTTATTGCTTAAACATATCATCCCTCAAATGAGTTCACCAAAGTGTGTCTTTATAGCTGACCGGCAACATAGTTCACTGACTAGAGGTTATATAGTTGATTGGCCCCATACAGACAAGACAATAAAGACGTCATTTTGATTTTATTTTGGGGATGTGGCAACATAACTTTCAGGAAGGTGTTATTGTCATACAAATACATACCAGAGAGACCAGGGATGTTCTGGTACAGAGAGACCAGCGGTGTCCTGGTACAGAGAGACCAGGGGTGTCCTGGTACAGAGAGAACAGGGGTGTCCTGGTACAGAGAGACCAGAGGTGTCCTGGTACAGAGAGACCAGAGGTGTCCTGGTACAGAGAGAACAGGGGTGTCCTGGTACAGAGAGACCAGGGGTGTCCGGATGCAGAGAGACCAGAGGTGTCTTGGTACAGAGAGACCAGGGGTGTCTTGGTACAGAGAGAACAGGGGTGTCCGGATGCAGAGAGACCAGGGATGTCCTGGTACAGAGAGACCAGGGATGTCCTGGTACAGAGAGACCAAGGGTGTTCGGATACAGAGAGTCCAGGGGTAGGTCCCAAATAGGACCCTATTCTCTATATGGTACACTACATGTATTTTAGGGCTCTGGTCAAAAGTAGGACACTATTTTGGGAATAGGGTGCCATTTGGAATGCAAAAAAGGTAATTTGACAATGAACTCAAGTCATCGAGGGCGACCGCAAAACGACATGGATCAGAATCATATCAGCGGTATCGTCTGTATAAATCAACACTGAAAAGTGAGGGAAAATAAAACAATGGAGCAAGAAAAAAATGTGCCACATAGAAAACAAAAAACAGAAAGTGAGTTTCATTATAATGCAACACAATGAACAATGACAAGGAAGAGGAGCCATGTTGTTCCCTGGTTTTGGTGCCTTGTGAAGAGAGAGAGAGGAGAGAAAGAAAGAAAGAAAGAAAGAAAGAAAGAAAGAAAGAAAGAAAGAAAGAAAGAGAGGAAATATGGAGAGATGACTCAGAGAGATAACCTCCTCTCTCCAAGTGGCAGGAATCAGCTTCCAGAATTCCCACGGCAGCGTAACCACAGCAACGCTGGGAGGGGCCAAGCAGGACTCTTCTCTAAGGCTTGATATGGCACGACCACTCCAAAACACTGGCTATTGCTCGCCCTTACACTTCTACTGTACCCCTACCTACTCTCTCACTGTCCCCACCCCTCCCAATCACTACCCCCCGTTAGCCCCAAACATCCATCCACCCACCAAACCCCATCCTCACCCCATCCCTAACCTCCGTTAGCGCCCCCAAAACCCCAGTCCCACCTCTAACCCCCCATTAGCCTCAAACTTCCACCCACCCCCAAACTCTCAGCCCCACCCCTCTCAATCCCTACCCCCCATTAGCCCCACCCCCAAACCCCCACTCTAGAAGGCACGGGTGTTATTTTCTTGTGACCACATTCTAAACGTCTGGATGAGTGAACGACAGTGACGAGGCGATGACCACAGACACACACAGAGTGGGCAGCCCACAAAGACACCGAGGTAATGGGGTATTGATAATGCCAGACTGGCTTGTTCCACAGAGGGTCTTGTCTGTGTGAAAGAACATCTCTTTAGGAAAGAACACAACTGCTATGAGTGAGTCAGTCCGTTAGCTATGTACACAGGAAGTGGACTGACGGCCTATACTACACCTGAAACACTGCATCTGGCAGATTTTCACTACATCTAGTTGATTTCTGACTGGCTGACAATGTTGAGTTACTACTGTACACTGGGGACTCTACTGTCTACTAGGTGTCATCGTGATGTTTACACACTATCGGGCAAGTGATCAGCTGAACATTCATCCTACCGTACATGTTAACCACACAGCAACAATTCATGTCAAGCATCTAGTTTATACAATTGACCTTGTCTACAAATTTGAGTGGAACGATTCAAATCGATTGATTACAATGACCTTTTTCTTTTGTTTGCTGATTCACCATCAAGCTAGGAAACTCGAGCCTTGTCAAAGCTTCAAAAGAACGTCACATATATTGGACCGCTTAAATCTGTTCTTCTCCCTTCTCGTATATTTTTTAACTAGAGGTTCTACTCACAAAGGACACACCAAACAAACAAAACAAATGAACATTAAAAAAAAATTGAATGAAAGTAATTTTTCTTCAAAAGTCTCAGTGTAAAATGTTCCCTGTAGTTGGGGAGGCGGGTGAAATGGGGGCAATGTGAAATGCAAGGAGCGGTGTCCGTTAGCTAAATTAAAAATGGCCGCCAGATGTCAATGTCTTCTCCAAGGCCCAGTTGACGACATCATGACGCCGGCTAAGGCCGAACGCTGACCTCAACTTCCCTTCAGTCCTGGCCGGGGCCACTTCCCCTTTAAAAATACATGGATCTCTAAACAGGTACAAATAAATAGAAATTAAAAACTATTTCAGTTTTTTTTGAGGAGCCTCTTTCAGGAATGCTTGCTTTGAAGACGTGTGTGTGACAATGGTGGCCCGTCTGAGGACAGTGGAGCAGGGTCAACTCAGTAGAGAGAGAGAGAGAGAGAGAGGGTTGAGGCAGAGCTACTGGGTGCTCTTGAAGTTCATTCACTTCCAGACTGTTTCTCTTCCTTAGCCTGGACAAACCCCCATCAGTCCTGTCTCTCTCTCTCTCTAACTCCATCTGTCTCTCTCTGTCAGTCTGTCGGCTGCTACTTGAACAGGAAGTTGATGAAGACCTGAAGGAGGATGAGGAGGATGATGATGGCGTAGTCGCGCTGCTGCAGGAATCCGCCCTCTGCTGCCGCCTGGCCCGCTGTCGTTCGGGAGCGCAGCACACCGATGCTCCTGGAGACACACACACGCAGACAGAGTCAGTGAGGGCTCAGTCACAGGAATTATATGCACAACCACAAACTCACAATGCATAAGTTGGGAACAACTGAATCCTCACTCACTCAAAGACCATACGCACACACACACACACACACACTCATGTTTGAACGACCCTCACTTGTAAATGTTCTCCTGTGTCTTCTTTATAGAATCAATGGCACTTTGAAGTTCACTAAGGTCTGGGCCCTTTTTCCTTAACCGGCTACTGTGCTTGCTTTTGAGTCCTGAAATGCACAAACAGCAACAATCAGCTGTAACAAAGAGTTAATAACAAATGTTAAAGTAAATGTCCAGTGAAAATGTCACTTTTAAAAGTACATTTTATGTTAACTTATACCCAAATAATGTTGTTGACTCGTCCTATAGTCGTATTGGAGGGAAAAAACACTGAATACCTCCAACTTGCATCTCAAACAGATTTGCTATTGCTTGCCATTTCCTCAGAGTATGATGTCATACTCCTGAGGGGGATGAGCTGGCCAATCAGCGGTCTACTCTCTCTATTGACTATTTTTATGACTGGTATACTGGTGTATGAGTGTGTATATGTATTGGGGGATTGTGATGTGTATGAGGGGGTGTGAGTGTGTATGTGGGGGGATGTATGAGTGTGTATGTGTGGGGATGTATGAGTGTGTATGTGTGGGGGGTGTATGAGTGTGTATGTGTGTGGGGGGTGTATGAGTGTGTATGTGTATGTGTGTGGGGGGGTGTATGAGTGTGTATGTGTGTGGGGGGGTATGTGTGTATGTGTGTGGGAGGTGTATGATTGTGTGGGGGGTATGTGTGTGGGGGTGTATGAGTGTGTATGTGTGGGGGTGTATGAGTGTGTATGTGTGTGGGGGTGTATGAGTAGGGGTGGGTGTATGAGTGTGTATGTGTGTGGGGGGTGTATGAGTGTGTATATGTGTGTATGATTGTATATGGGGGGTGTATGAGTGTGTATGTGTGTGGGGGGTGTATGAGTGTGTATGTGTGGGGGTGTATGAGTGTGTATATGTGTATGAGTGTGTATGTGGTGTGTGTGGGGGTGTATGAGTGTGTATATGTGGGGGGGTGTATGAGTGTGTATATGTATATGTGGGGTGGGGGGTGTATGAGTGTGTATGTGTGGGGGTGGGTGTATGAGTGTGTATGTGGGGGTATGAGTGTGTATGTGTGTGGGGGTGTATGCGTGTATGAGTGTGTATATGTGGGGGGGTGTATGAGTGTATGTGTGTGGGGGGTGTATGAGTGTGTATATGTGGGGGGGGTGTATGAGTGTGTATATGTGGGGGGTGTATGAGTGTGTATGAGGGTGTGTGGAGTGTATATGTGGGGGATGTATGTGTGGGGGGTGTATGAGTGTGTATGTGTGTGGGGGGGGTATGAGTGTGTATGTGTGGGGGATGTATGAGTGTGTATGTGTGGGGGTGTATGGTGTGTATATGTGGGGCGGGTGTATGAGTGTGTATATGTGGGGAGTGTATGTGCGTGGGGTGTATGAGTGTATGTGTGAGGGGTGTATGAGTGTGTGTGGGGGTGTATGTGTGTGGGTGGGGTGTATGAGGGGTGGATCATTGTGTTGCAGCATTGGGATTGTATGTATATTAATGTGAGTGGTATTGTAATATTGTATGTGTGAGGGGTATGTGTGTGTGTGTGTGTGTGTGTGTGTGTGTGTGTGTGTGTGTGTGTGTGTGTGTGTGTGTGTGTGTGTGTGTGTGTGTGTGACACATACGCT
>NW_026287517.1:0-110000 GCF_023373465.1 Oncorhynchus keta | reverse complement strand
GGAGTGAAAGAAAAGAGTCTAACTTCAAAGTAATGACTCGGGACGTCAGGTTTGATACGAAAGCGTAAGAATACATTTAACAACTTTGTTTGGGTACAGAGCAATGCAGGTAAGATTCTGTCGGAAGACCAGCCACAATCACTAAGCACCTGCACATAATTGGTGCGTTATCTCTCTCATTCCTCTCGCAAAGCATTCTGGAACTTGCAGTCAAAAAGCGTAATTCAATTCAAACCAATACAATTACATATGCAAACAACTGCAAAGAAATATCTGCAGATACAGCTCAATGAGCCAACTTAAACATGAACTGTGTAACACATTAAAGTTACAACACTTCATACCTCTCAGACTCATAGTCTCCCTGGTCCTCAGGAGGCACGGTGCAGCGTGTCAGCCTGCTCTGACGCAGCTCTGCAGTGGGGTTCCAAAACGTATCCACCACCCCGGTCTTCTTATCGTTGATGAAGATTTCACTGTCCTGGAGGAGCCAGACACACAGGAAGACCCAGTTAACACAGTTAGCCCCCCCCCCCACACACACCTTCAGACAAAAAACATTAAATGAGAAACACACACACAGAGAAATACAAAAACATCTACACAACAAGCAGACAAACGTTCAATCACTCACCAAATTGTCTGACATCCTGTTATCTGCCAACAACCACTGCTTCTTATTAGACACAAAGTGCTCCATCACCCTGACTTCCCAAAACAACCTGGCTATGTGCCCTGGTTAAAAGTAGTGAACTATATGGGGAATAGGGTGCCTTTATGGGATGGAGGCAGTGGTAGTGATGTTTAGGTACAGCTAATCTGACTGCTGAGCAAACTCAGACAGTCCTCCTAAACAGGCTGAGAGAGCTGCATTGACCGATCTGAGGACATGGCTAACACACACACATGCACGTACACACACACACACGCGCGCATGAACACACACACAGAACCGGCCGGGGTAATTACCCAGAAAGCCAGGGAAGGTGTGAGATAGAATGACTGAGGTGACAGTTATGCAGAGGAGTGGTTGGTTCTAACATTGACCCATTTATCTGTCTGTCAGTCTGTGTCTGGCTGTCTGTCAGTCTGTGTCTGGCTGTCTGTCAGTCTGTGTCTGGCTGTCTGTCAGTCTGTGTCTGGCTGTCTGTCAGTCTGTCTGTCAGTCAGTCTGTGTCTGTCAGTCTGTCTGTCAGTCTGTGTCTGTGTCTGTCAGTCTGTGTCTGTCAGTCTGTGTCTGGCTGTCAGTCAGTCTGTGTCTGGCTGTCAGTCAGTCTGTGTCTGGCTGTCAGTCAGTCAGTGTCTGGCTGTCAGTCAGTCTGTGTCTGGCTGTCAGTCAGTCTGTGTCTGGCTGTCTGTCAGTCTGTGTCTGGCTGTCTGTCAGTCTGTGTCTGGCTGTCTGTCAGTCTGTGTCTGGCTGTCTGTCAGTCTGTGTCTGGCTGTCTGTCAGTCTGTGTCTGGCTGTCTGTCAGTCTGTGTCTGGCTGTCTGTCAGTCTGTGTCTGGCTGTCTGTCAGTCAGTCTGTGTCTGGCTGTCTGTCAGTCAGTCTGTGTCTGGCTGTCTGTCTGTCAGTCAGTCAGTGTCTGGCTCAGTCAGTCTGTGTCTGTCAGTCAGTCTGTGTCTGTCAGTCAGTCTGTGTCTGGCTGTCAGTCAGTCAGTGTCTGGCTGTCAGTCAGTCAGTGTCTGGCTGTCAGTCAGTCAGTGTCTGGCTGTCAGTCAGTCAGTGTCTGGCTGTCTGTCAGTCAGTCTGTGTCTGGCTGTCAGTCAGTCTGTGTCTGTCTGTCAGTCAGTCTGGCTGTCAGTCAGTCAGTGTCTGGCTGTCTGTCAGTCAGTGTCTGGCTGTCTGTCAGTCAGTGTCTGGCTGTCAGTCAGTCAGTGTCTGGCTGTCAGTCAGTCAGTGTCTGGCTGTCAGTCAGTCAGTGTCAGGCTGTCAGTCAGTCTGTGTCTGGCTGTCTGTCAGTCTGTGTCTGGCTGTCTGTCAGTCTGTCTGTCTGTCTGTCAGTCAGTCAGTGTCTGGCTGTCAGTCAGTCAGTGTCTGGCTGTCAGTCAGTCAGTGTCTGGCTGTCAGTCAGTCAGTGTCTGGCTGTCAGTCAGTCAGTCCGTTGGCTGTCTGTCAGTCCATTTGTGCCTGTCATCTGTCAGTCAGTTTGTGCCTGGCTGTCTGTCAGTCTGTGTCTGGCTGTCTGTCAGTCTGTGTCTGTCTGTCTGTCTGTCAGTCTGTCTGTCTGGCTGTCTGTCAGTCTGTGTCTGGCTGTCTGTCAGTCCAGTGTCTGGCTGTCTGTCAGTCTGTGTCTGGCTGTCAGTCAGTCCAGATTTGTGATATACTGTCGCCTGTCAGTCAAACCAACAGTATTGTGCCTGTCGTCCTGTCAGTCCGATTTGTGCCTGTCGCCTGTCAGTCCGTTTGTGCCTGTCGTCTGTCAGTCCGTTTGTGCCTGTCTGTCTGTCTGTCTGTCAGTCCGTTTGTGCCTGTCTGTCACCATGTCAGTCCGATATTGTGCCTGTCTGTCTGTCTGTCAGTCCGATTTGTGCCTGTCTGTCTGTCTGTCTGTCCGTTTGTGCCTGTCATCTGTCAAACCGATTTGTGCCTGTCTGTCTGTCTGTCTGTCAGTCCGATTTGTGCCTGTCTGTCTGTCAGTCCGATTTATGCCTGTCTGTCTGTCTGTCAGTCCGTTTGTGCCTGTACTGTCTGTCTGTCTGTCAGTCCTGTTTGTGCCTGTCGTCTGTCAGTCCATTTGTGTCTGTCTGTCTGTCTGACAAACTCTGTCTGTCTGTCAAACTGTCTGTCCGTTTGTGCCTGTCACCTGACAAACTCAGTCCGATTTGTGCCTGTCATCTGTCAAACCGATATTATGCCTGTCGCCTGTCAGTCCGTTTATGTCTGTCAGTCCGCTTTATGATATACTGTCGTCCTGTCAGTCCGATTTATGATATACTGTCTGTCTGTCTGTCAAACTGTCTGTCTGTCTGTCTGTCTGTCACCATGTCAAACTGTCTGTCTTATGTCTGTCTGAGGCCCAGCTTGAGAACACAGTAAAAGCCAGCTGGATCCAGCAGAAACCCAAATAACAAAATATATTGATTATGATATACTGTGTACGCAGCCTGTCACCATGACAAACTAACAGATATTATGATATACTGTGTACGCAGCCTGTCACCATGACAAACCAACAGATATTATGATATACTGTGTACGCAGCCTGTCACCATGACAAAATAACAGATATTATGATATACTGTGTATGCAGCCTGTCACCATGACAAACTAACAGATATTATGATATACTGTGTACGCAGCCTGTCACCATGACAAACTAACAGATATTATGATATACTGTGTACGCAGCCTGTCACCATGACAAACTAACAGATATTATAATACACTGTGTACGCAGCCTGTCACCATGACAAACTAACAGATATTATGATATACTGTGTACGCAGCCTGTCACCATGACAAACTAACAGATATTATGATATACTGTGTACGCAACCTGTCACCATGACAAACTGACAGATATTATGATATACTGTGTACGCAGCCTGTCACCATGACAAACTAACAGATATTATGATATACTGTGTATGCAGCCTGTCACCCTGACAAACGAACAGATATTATGATATACTGTGTACGCAGCCTGTCACCGTGACAAACTAACAGATATTATGATATACTGGGTACGCAGCCTGTCACCATGACAAACTAACAGATATTATGATATACTGTGTATGCAGCCTGTCACCCTGACAAACGAACAGATATTATGATATACTGTGTACGCAGCCTGTCACCATGACAAACTAACAGATATTATGATATACTGTGTATGCAGCCTGTCACCATGACAAACGAACAGATATTATGATATACTGTGTACGCAGCCTGTCACCCTGACAAACTAACAGTCTCAGTTTGACCTTTGGGGTGGAAAATAACTTTCCATACTTCGAAAGCTTTAAAACTAATTCAATGCATGTGGCTTACCCTATCCTAGGTATTCCTTGGAGCAGTATTCGGAAGTTCGGATGACAGACGTGCCCAAAGTAAACTGCCTGTTACTCAGGCCCAGAAGCTAGGATATGCATAGCTGGTGGCATTTGATAGAAAAAAACTCTAAAGTTTCAAAGACTGTTAAAATAATGTCTGTGATATAACAGAACTGATATGGCAGGTGAAAATCCGAGGAGAATCCATTCGGAATTTCTTTTTTTTTAGGTCACCACCCATTCAAATGATTGTCTATGGGACATTCAAAGGAATTCCTCCCAGATTGCAGTTCCTATGGCTTCCACTAGATGTCAACAGTCTTTAGAAAGGGTTTCAGGTTTGTTTTCTGAAAAATGAGTTAGTAATTGAAGTTTTTCAAGGTGGCTCTCATTTGGACTGTAGTCTTGTGGGGCGTGGATGAGGTTGAGCACTCCGTTATTTATCTCCGGTATTGAACATATTACATTGAGTCTTAAATGTTATCGTTTCTTTACATATCAGGGAACCTGAGGATTGATTTGAAACGTTGTTTGACTTGTTTGGACAAAGTTTATTGTTAACTTTTGGGTTTCCATTGTATGCATGTTGAACGAGTGGAACGGGTGGATTACTGAATCAAACGCGCCAACTAAACTGACTTTTTTGTGATTTAAAGGACTTTATCGAACAAAACGACCATTTGTTGTGTAATTGGGACCCTTCGGATTGCAAACAGAGGAAGATCTTCAAAGGCAAGTGATTTATTTTATCTCTATTTCTGACTTTTGTGACGCCTCTGCTGGTTTGGAAAATGTTTTAAATGCTTTTGTATACAGGGCGCTGTCCTCAGATAATCGCATGGTATGCTTTTGCCGTAAAGCCTTTTTGAAATCTGACAAAGCAGTTGGATTAACCAGAAGTTAAGATGTTAAACAATGTGAGACACTTGTATTTTCATGAATGTTTAATATTACGATTTTTGTATTTTGAATTTCGCGCTCTGCAATTTCACCGGATATTGTCGAGGTGGGTCACTAGCACCCCACCTAGCCCAAGGAGGTTATTAAAGAGAAGCGTAGGGTCGTGTTCATTAGGGCACCAACGTTTGCAACAGAAAACAAAAATAAGCATTTCTAGTCCCAAACTGTTTGTCAGTTTTCCTTCTGTTGGAGACATAATGAACTTACCCAGTGTCCCTCCAGCGTAGCCAGCACCTCCTTCCCCAGCTTGATCTTTCCAGAAACCTGGTTTACACTGTCATTGTTACCCAAGAACGGCTGAAAAGAGAGGGGAGGGTGACGCTTTATGTTACAGCCCTGTTTAACCTGGTTCTTACCTGGTATTTACATGGCATCAAAGTGGAGACATGGTTACCATGTTACATGGCACCAATGGATCATTTCTGGTAATGACCTCAGAGAATCCAACCGTCTTGGTAACTACCTGGTACCAAATGGGACATATTGATGCTTGTATCTTAAAAGAAACAACTGTGTACATAGCTACTAATCTAACTATACTATTACTCTAGGAAGCTACCACTAAAACAAGTACTATATAAGTTTTACCTGGTAAGTAGAAGGCTGTAAAATAAAGTGTTCCAGAAAGGAGGATTCATCACATTGGTATTTTGAAGTTCAAGATGCAGCACAGGGGTGGGTCAGGCAACCCTCCTCTTGGATAGGTACTGGGTATGCAGGCTTTTGTTCCAACCCCACTTTAAAACACCTGATTCAGATAATGAAGGTCCTGTTGAGCAGCTAATTAGCAGAATCAGTTGTGCTCCATTGGGGCTGGAGCAAAAGCCTGCAGGTGGGTCCTGTAGCTCTCCAAGTTGAGGGTTGTCCCCCTCTCCCTCCCATCTACAGCTTCATTAGAGTTTATAGGACTAAAACGGCTTAATGCAGTTTGAAGCTTTTGTTCATTAAAGACTAAAAGCCTAATGATTGAGGCTAAAGAACAAGTTATTTCCTCCTACCTTGAGTTTGAACTCGAGCTGGGCACTGTATCCCGTCTTCTCACAGGCAATGGTGATCTGGCCAGCCAGCTCCAGAGTCATGGTGCCATACAGGATGCCTGAGAGAGGGTGGATAGTTACTATACACTACAGTGGAGATGGTGCCCTACAGAGGGTGGATAGTTACTATACACTACAGTGGAGATGGTGCCCTACAGAGGGTGGATAGTTACTATACACTACAGTGGAGATGGTGCCCTACAGAGGGAGGATAGTTAGTATACACTACTGTAGAGATGGTGCCCTACAGAGGGAGGATAGTTAGTATACACTACTGTAGAGATGGTACCCTAGAGGGAGGATAGTTAGTATACACTACAGTAGAGATGGTACCCTACAGAGGGAGGATAGTTAGTATACACTACAGTAGAGATGGTACTCTACAGAGGGAGGATAGTTAGTATACACTACAGTAGTGTGCAGTGTAAGGGTTTATTCCATTTAAATGAATTCCATTCAGGAAGTAAACTGACATTCTGATTCCAATGTTCCCCGTTCCTTTCATATTGACTGATGTGAAATCGTATTGACCCAAACCCTGGTAGTGTGTGAATCAGGACTGATTCAGTTAGTAGTTAAGTATATTTCCAGTATTACAGACTTTCCAGTCAGTCTGTATGACTAGAGACGTCATGTTGAATCTACTTCCTATGTAGAAGAAAGGGACGTGTTGCTTCAGGGTTGGGCTCAAGGCAGTCAATTCAGTAAGTGATTTGAATTTAAAATCCAAAATGTTTAATACTTCTGACATAAACAGCTTCTCCTTTTCAGATTATTAAGAAGTCATTAAAAATAGATGGACTCCTTTTAATTATTGAATTGTAATTTCAGTTTACTTCCTGAATTGACTGACTTCAATTTAGGTGGGCATATATCATTCTAAGGGTATTCATGTAATGTGTGTTGCTTTCACAGTAAGACTCCAGTCAGTAAAAGAGGTCAGACCTTAATGCAATGTGTGTTGCTTTCACAGTGAGACTCCAGTCAGTAAAAGAGGTCAGACCTTAATGTAATGTGTGTTGCTTTCACAGTAAGACTCCAGTCAGTAAAAGAGGTCAGACCTTAATGCAATGTGTGTTGCTTTCACAGTGAGACTCCAGTCAGTAAAAGAGGTCAGACCTTAATGTAATGTGTGTTGCTTTCACAGTAAGACTCCAGTCAGTAAGAGGTCAGACCTTAATGCAATGTGTGTTGCTTTCACAGTAAGACTCCAGTCAGTAAAAGAGGTCAGACCTTAATGCAATGTGTGTTGCTTTCACAGTAAGACTCCAGTCAGTAAGAGGTCAGACCTTAATGCAATGTGTGTTGCTTTCACAGTAAGACTCCAGTCAGTAAAAGAGGTCAGACCTTAATGCAATGTGTGTTGCTTTCACAGTAAGACTCCAGTCAGTAAAAGAGGTCAGACCTTAATGCAATGTGTGTTGCTTTCACAGTAAGACTCCAGTCAGTAAAAGAGGTCAGACCTTAATGCAATGTGTGTTGCTTTCACAGTGAGACTCCAGTCAGTAAGAGGTCAGACCTTAATGCAATGTGTGTTGCTTTCACAGTAAGACTCCAGTCAGTAAGAGGTCAGACCTTAATGCAATGTGTGTTGCTTTCACAGTAAGACTCCAGTCAGTAAAAGAGGTCAGACCTTAATGCAATGTGTGTTGCTTTCACAGTAAGACTCCAGTCAGTAAGAGGTCAGACCTTAATGCAATGTGTGTTGCTTTCACAGTAAGACTCCAGTCAGTAAAAGAGGTCAGACCTTAATGCAATGTGTGTTGCTTTCACAGTAAGACTCCAGTCAGTAAGAGGTCAGACCTTAATGCAATGTGTGTTGCTTTCACAGTAAGACTCCAGTCAGTAAAAGAGGTCAGACCTTAATGCAATGTGTGTTGCTTTCACAGTAAGACTCCAGTCAGTAAAAGAGGTCAGACCTTAATGCAATGTGTGTTGCTTTCACAGTAAGACTCCAGTCAGTAAAAGAGGTCAGACCTTAATGCAATGTGTGTTGCTTTCACAGTGAGACTCCAGTCAGTAAGAGGTCAGACCTTAATGCAATGTGTGTTGCTTTCACAGTAAGACTCCAGTCAGTAAAAGAGGTCAGACCTTAATGCAATGTGTGTTGCTTTCACAGTAAGACTCCAGTCAGTAAGAGGTCAGACCTTAATGCAATGTGTGTTGCTTTCACAGTAAGACTCCAGTCAGTAAAAGAGGTCAGACCTTAATGCAATGTGTGTTGCTTTCACAGTAAGACTCCAGTCAGTAAAAGAGGTCAGACCTTAATGCAATGTGTGTTGCTTTCACAGTAAGACTCCAGTCAGTAAAAGAGGTCAGACCTTAATGCAATGTGTGTTGCTTTCACAGTGAGACTCCAGTCAGTAAGAGGTCAGACCTTAATGCAATGTGTGTTGCTTTCACAGTAAGACTCCAGTCAGTAAAAGAGGTCAGACCTTAATGCAATGTGTGTTGCTTTCACAGTAAGACTCCAGTCAGTAAAAGAGGTCAGACCTTAATGCAATGTGTGTTGCTTTCACAGTAAGACTCCAGTCAGTAAAAGAGGTCAGACCTTAATGCAATGTGTGATGCTTTCACAGTAAGACTCCAGTCAGTAAGAGGTCAGACCTTAATGCAATGTGTGATGCTTTCACAGTAAGACTCCAGTCAGTAAGAGGTCAGACCTTAATGCAATGTGTGATGCTTTCACAGTAAGACTCCAGTCAGTAAGAGGTCAGACCTTAATGCAATGTGTGATGCTTTCACAGTAAGACTCCAGTCAGTAAGAGGTCAGACCTTAATGCAATGTGTGATGCTTTCACAGTAAGACTCCAGTCAGTAAGAGGTCAGACCTTAATGCAATGTGTGATGCTTTCACAGTAAGACTCCAGTCAGTAAGAGGTCAGACCTTAATGCAATGTGTGATGCTTTCACAGTAAGACTCCAGTCAGTAAGAGGTCAGACCTTAATGCAATGTGTGATGCTTTCACAGTAAGACTCCAGTCAGTAAGAGGTCAGACCTTAATGCAATGTGTGATGCTTTCACAGTAAGACTCCAGTCAGTAAGAGGTCAGACCTTAATGCAATGTGTGATGCTTTCACAGTGAGACTCCAGTCAGTAAAAGAGGTCAGACCTTAATGCAATGTGTGATGCTTTCACAGTAAGACTCCAGTCAGTAAAAGAGGTCAGACCTTAATGCAATGTGTGTTGCTTTCACATTAAGACTCCAGTCAGTAAGAGGTCAGACCTTAATGCAATGTGTGTTGCTTTCACATTAAGACTCCAGTCAGTAAAAGAGGTCAGACCTTACTTAATGCAATGTGTGTTGCTTTCACAGTAAGACTCCAGTCAGTAAGAGGTCAGACCTTTGCAGTGGGCGTAGGGCATGTTCATGACGTAGTCTTCTCCTCTGTTGAGAAATGTGAGCCGAGCCTCTCCGTCCAATATGGCCGACAAGGAGTTTCCTGCAAAGAGACACATCGTCATGACAACACCCAGGAAAGGGTGTTAACACAGATAAAACATTTGTTGGGTGCGCCTTTATAATTATTATTATTTTTGTTTTCAGCAGAAATGTGTTACCAAATATTCACTTCCCACTTTTAACTAGACATGCCCGACGTATCTATCTATATGGATTTGCTGTTTGGTAGGTGTGTGTGTGTGTGTGTGTGTGTGTGTGTGTGTGTGTGTGTGTGTGTGTGTGTGTGTGTGTGTACATGAGTGTGTGTTGTACCGTAGAACTTGGACTTGGCCAGGATGCTTCCGCTGAGACAGAAGCCGTCCTTCCTGTTACTGACGTAGAACGCTGACACTGGAGGATGATGGGACACCTGACAGGGAGAGAAGGTGATTGGTCTAAGGTCAGGAGGACAGGTACTGGAAGCTAGCCCTGATCATAGCCAGTCTACCAGAAGATGTCATGTTGTAGAGTCTAGACCTTCTGAGAATCACATTCCTTCTTTCATCCATCCATCCAACAACCCATCCATCCACCAACCCGTCCATCCATCCATCCATCCATCCATCCATCCATCCATCCATCAACCCGTCCATCCATCCATCAACCCGTCCAACCATCCATCCATCCATCCATCCATCCATCCATCCATCCATCCATCCATCCATCCACCCATCCATCCATCCATCAACCCGTCCAACCATCCATCAACCCGTCCAACCATCCATCCATCAACCCGTCCAACCATCCATCCATCCACCAACCCGTCCAACCATCCATCCATCAACCCGTCCAACCATCCATCCATCAACCCGTCCAACCATCCATCCATCAACCCGTCCAACCATCCATCCATCAACCCGTCCAACCATCCATCCATCAACCCGTCCAACCATCCATCCATCAACCCGTCCAACCATCCATCCATCAACCCGTCCAACCATCCATCCATCCACCAACCCGTCCAACCATCCATCCATCCATCCATCCATCCATCCATCCACCAACCCGTCCAACCATCCATCAACCCGTCCATCCATCCATCAACCCGTCCAACCATCCATCCATCAACCCGTCCAACCATCCATCCATCAACCCGTCCAACCATCCATCCATCCATCAACCCGTCCAACCATCCATCCATCAACCCGTCCAACCATCCATCCATCCACCAACCCGTCCAACCATCCATCCATCCATCCATCCATCCACCAACCCGTCCAACCATCCATCCATCCACCAACCCGTCCAACCATCCATCCATCAACCCGTCCAACCATCCATCCATCAACCCGTCCAACCATCCATCCATCCACCAACCCGTCCAACCATCCATCCATCAACCCGTCCAACCATCCATCCACCAACCCGTCCAACCATCCATCCATCAACCCGTCCAACCATCCATCCATCCATCAACCTGTCCATCCATCTACCAACCCGTCCAACCATCCATCCATCCATCAACCCGTCCAACCATCCATCCACCAACCTGTCCATCCATCTACCAACCCGTCCAACCATCCATCCACCCATCCATCAACCCGTCCAACCATCCACCAACCTGTCCATCCATCTACCAACCCATCAAACCATCCATCCATCCACCAACCTGTCAAACTATCCATCTATTCATCCACCAACCCAACCATCCATCCACCAACTTGTCGATCCATCCATCCATCCACCAACCCATCAAACCATCCATCCACTATCCATCCATCCATCAACCGGTCCATCCATCCATCCACCAACCCGTCCATCCATCCATCCATCCATCCATCCATCCATCCACCACCCGTCCATCCATCCATCAACCATCCATCCATCCACTAACCGGTCCATCCATCTATCCACCAACCCGTCCATCCATCCATCCACCAACCCATCAAACCACCCATCCACTATCCATCCATCCACCAACCCGTCCATCCATCCATCAACCATCCATCCACCTACCCAACCATCCATCCACCAAACAATCCATTCACCAACCCATCCATCCATCCGCCAACCCATCAAACCATCCATCCACTATCCATCCATCCATCCATCCATCCATCCATCCATCCATCCATCCATCCATCCATCCATCAACCCATCAAACCATCCATCCATCAACCGGTCCATCCATCCGTCCATCCGTCCATCTGTCCGTCCATCCGTCCATCCATCCATCCATCCATCCATCCATCCATCCATCCATCCATCCATCCATCCACCAACCCGTCGATCCATCTATCCACTCCCCCACACATTCATAATTTACATACTAACTACAACGTGAATCAATTGCTCAAATGTCAGATTAAAAACCCCAATCAGACAATCACATACTAGGGAGCAGTCTCCCCTCCTGGCTCTGTTACCTGTTCAGAAATGTAGAATGTCTTGCTGTTGGTCTTGCTATGGAGCCACATGCAGCGGTAGGTCTCACCGATGATGGGATTATATGGCTTCTTCAGGCCCTGGTTTTCAGAAGGAGGAAAAACTGAGCTTTAGATACGTCCGCTGAATGGTAGAGATACCGAGGGACATCTTGTCACATCCAGAACAGAGTCGCGTTCATTAGGCACCTAACAGAAGAAATGGACTGAAATAGAGGGACGACCAGGTCCTATCCAGTAAGAAACATTTACTTTTCTTTTTTAGAAAAATGTTTTCCACTGTTTTCCTAATGAACATGACCCTGCTGAAACTGTGATTTTAAGTGAATGTTCTAATCACCTGTGGCTTTTTGTAGAATCCAGAGATATACCACTTCACTACTTTCTTCATCCTGTTGTAGGCATTCTCCTCCACAGCTGCCCTGGAAATGATCAACAACAAATCGCAATGAGGACCTAAATCAAGTTAAAGATACATCTTTGAATATTTGTCAGTATCTTTGGCAGGTCTGACTATACTGTCCTACTATATA
Organism: Oncorhynchus keta; assembly: GCF_023373465.1. Classification (NCBI taxonomy): domain Eukaryota; kingdom Metazoa; phylum Chordata; class Actinopteri; order Salmoniformes; family Salmonidae; genus Oncorhynchus; species Oncorhynchus keta. Next base: position 97,650 of record NW_026287517.1, on the reverse strand, counting down.
AGACCTTTGATTGGTCAGCTTGGTAGTACTGTCCCAGCAGGCAATACTAGTTAAAATTACATCATTACAACCGTAGTACTGACTCAGAGAGGAAGTCAGCATGGTAGTAGTACTGACTCAGAGAGGAAGTCAGCATGGTAGTAGTACTGACTCAGAGAGGAAGTCCGCATGGTAGTAGTACTGACTCAGAGAGGAAGTCAGCATGGTAGCAGTACTGACTCAGAGAGGAAGTCCGCATGGCAGCAGTACTGACTCAGAGAGGAAGTCACCATGGTAGCAGTACTTACTCAGAGAGGAAGTCAGCATGGTAGTAGTAGTCGGACAGCTTGTCCAGGAAGGAGCGTGGCTCCAGGATGAAGGTGGGCAGGACCACTTTAGACAGGTCCATCCCAGGCCTGACCTGCTTCAGCAGCGTCCAGATCAGAGACTTATTCTCCTCCGACACCGTCTCTGTCTGGGAGGCCTCACCAGCCTGGGACACACACATATAAAGGTTTGGTGATTTACTGTACACACCACACACACTTTCATAGTGCAATGAATTCTGGTGTTAGTCCTGACCGGGTCCTGAAGCCGCTTCAGCAACTGTAAAGCCAACATCGTAGCTGTTGCGCCAAGAGATCCACACCTGTTGATGAGGTCGCTAGGTGATGGGCTATGTAAGGTCACAGTATTCACATAGGGTTGGAGTATATACCTATATGATACAAGCACATTATGGAGTTGCTCCAACGTGACATTATTCAGTTTGAACATCTCTCCTGTCTGAAAAACTTCATCAGTTATCAATCAGTTCATTATTCACGTCATTGCTCTTCCCATTTTAACATCTGCTGGCTGTATGATTCCAGCTATCGAAAATGACAATTCTAATTCACCACAGAACAGCTGGGAGGGATTTCACTCAGGCAGGCATACAAGCGCAAACACCCCCCTTTCAAATATCATTTCTTCATGCCCTGCCTGTGGCACTTGGCTGAGGCTATATTAATAGTGCTGAAGATGTCAGAATCATGAACAAATGATTTACGAATCTCCATCAAACCTCTGAAGACTTGTTGTCCAATCCTAACGGAGTGCGGTTTTGTCACGTATAACATTCTACATACTGCAGCAGAACTGTGGCAGAAGAGATGCACGTCCTGATTACTTGTCTATTGCAATTGAGGTTCCAACGTGTCAAAAATAAAAGAGGTTAGACAATGGGACATAAGACAGAGATAGAGGGTTAGAGAGATCACAGACAGGCTGATTTAAGGGCTGTCTGAGGCTTCACTCTGAAGACTGCTGCCCACACACACACACACACACACACACACACACACACACACACACACACACACACACACACACACACACACACACACACACACACACACACACACACACACACACACACACACACACACACACACACACACACACACACACACACACACACACACCACTCTTGATGGACGCCTCGACTCTGCTCCCTTCACTTCTCGTTCAAAAAGTGTAGCGGCGGCAAGCCTAGCGGTTAAGACTGTTGGGCCAGTAACTGAAAGGTCTCTGGTTCGAATCCTCGAGCTGGCAAGGTGGAAAAATCTGCCGTTCTGCCCTTGAGCAAGGCAGTTAACTGCTGCCCAGGCGCCGATGATGGTGATTAAGGCAGCCCCCACACCTCTCTGATTCAGAACTCATTCAGTTCCCAGTATCATCTAACTCTTCCTCATCTTAAACGAAGGAAATGCCACTTATTTTCTCTTAAGAAAATTCTCTGAGGTCTTAAATCTTAAAAAATATCAAATCAAGCCGATTCTCTCCAATGTTACTGAGTCAAACTTTCCTTGGGGGAAAATTCTCACATCGCTTGTCCAATCAGATGCATTTATACAGAGTAAGCTGGGCTCAGTCCCCCTGACCAATAAGAGCCAGCGGTACTGACTACGCTCATCATCATTCCTCACCTCTCCCAGCTCCTCCTGGGACTGTTCCAGGTACGGAGTCTCCTGCAGGGCCTCGTTGGGGTCAAGGTCAATGTAGGAGTCATCCTGACGTTCCGACGTGTCACTGTCACTCTCCTCGCTCTTCCCCAGACCCTCCACGTCTGACTCCTCGTGGTCCTGCTCCCCTCCCGGTCCGACTTGTCTGAGTACAGGTCCGGGTCCTTGAACTGGTCACTGTCGTTGAACCTAGTGGGAATAACAAGGAGGATGGATTCAAAGGACAGTTCACACTCAACACTTTCTGCTAAACACAATCATCACAGTTTTTGCTCTGCACTGAAAGTGCATCTAGAAAACCTGACTGCTGCTGAAATGCAAAACAAATTGTTATTGTACTAACAGTGGACTAATGAACAACATACTGAAAGATAACTTGCCATTACCACTACCAATAGCACGGTGCATGAATACAGAGCTCCTCATGCCTTACTGCATAAAGCTCTTTTTGAGCAATCCCTGCAGAGTTGACAAAAGCACAGAAATTCTCCACAGCAGCCAAATCCCCCAGTACAACACAGATCCTTTGAAAGTTCAAAGCCTCAAGAAGACAGTGCTCTCCTCTCGAAAAGGAGAACACATGCAATCTTTATAAACTACAATCAACTCCGATGCATTCACAGATAACAGATACAACCAGTCAGACAACCAGTCGTCTCAGGGGAAATGTATCCTCACAAAGCACATGGAAATAGACCACAACAGCTCAAAAGACTGTACTGTAGGCTGGGCTAGAGCAGAGAGACCGTACTGTAGGCTGGGCTAGAGCAGAGAGACCGTACTATAGGCTGGGCTAGAGCAGAGAGAACATACTGTAGGCTGGGCTAGAGCAGAGAGACCGTACTGTAGGCTGGGCTAGAGCGGAGAGCCCATACTGTAGGCTGGGCTAGAGCAGAGAGACTGTACTGTAGGCTGGGCTAGAGCGGAGAGACCGTACTGTAGGCTGGGCTAGAGCGGAGAGACCGTACTGTAGGCTGGACTAGAGCGGAGAGCCCATACTGTAGGCTGGGCTAGAGCAGAGAGACCGTACTATAGGCTGGGCTAGAGCAGAGAGACCGTACTGTAGGCTGGGCTAGAGTGGAGAGACCATACCGTAGGCTGGGCTAGAGCAGAGAGACCGTACTATAGGCTGGGCTAGAGCAGAGAGACCGTACTGTAGGCTGGGCTAGAGCGGAGAGACCGTACTGTAGGCTGGGCTAGAGCGGAGAGACCGTACTGTAGGCTGGACTAGAGCAGAGATACCGTACTGTAGGCTGGACTAGAGCGGAGAGACCGTACTGTAGGCTGGGCTAGAGCAGAGAGACCGTACTGTAGGCTGGGCTAGAGCGGAGAGACCGTACTGTAGGCTGGGCTAGAGCAGAGAGACCGTACTGTAGGCTGGGCTAGAGCAGAGAGACCGTACTATAGGCTGGGCTAGAGCAGCGAGACCGTACTGTAGGCTGGGCTAGAGCGGAGAGACCGTACTGTAGGCTGGACTAGAGCAGAGAGACCGTACTGTAGGCTGGACTAGAGCGGAGAGACCGTACTGTAGGCTGGGCTAGAGTGGAGAGACCATACTGTAGGCTGGGCTAGAGCAGAGAGACCGTACTATAGGCTGGGCCAGAGCAGAGAGACCGTACTGTAGGCTGGGCTAGAGCAGAGAGACCGTACTGTAGGCTGGACTAGAGCAGAGAGACCGTACTGTAGGCTGGACTAGAGCGGAGAGCCCGTACTGTAGGCTGGGCTAGAGCAGAGAGACCGTACTGTAGGCTGGGCTAGAGCGGAGAGCCCATACTGTAGGCTGGGCTAGAGCAGAGAGACTGTACTGTAGGCTTGGCTAGAGCGGAGAGACCGTACTGTAGGCTGGGCTAGAGCGGAGAGACCGTACTGTAGGCTGGGCTAGAGCGGAGAGACCGTACTGTAGGCTGGGCTAGAGCAGAGAGACTGTACTGTAGGCTTGGCTAGAGCGGAGAGACCGTACTGTAGGCTGGGCTAGAGCGGAGAGACCGTACTGTAGGTTGGACTAGAGCAGAGAGACCGTACTGTAGGCTGGGCTAGAGCAGAGAGACCGTACTGTAGGTTGGACTAGAGCAGAGAGACCGTACTGTAGGCTGGGCTAGAGCGGAGAGACCGTACTGTAGGCTGAGCTAGAGCAGAGAGACCGTACTGTAGGCTGGGCTAGAGCGGAGAGACCGTACTGTAGGCTGGACTAGAGTGGAGAGCCCATACTGTAGGCTGGGCTAGAGCAGAGAGACCATACTATAGGCTGGGCTAGAGCAGAGAGACCATACTATAGGCTGGGCTAGAGTGGAGAGACCGTACTGTAGGCTGGGCTAGAGCAGAGAGACCGTACTATAGGCTGGGCTAGAGCGGAGAGACCGTACTGTAGGCTGGGCTCGAGCAGAGAGACCGTACTGTAGGCTGGGCTAGAGCAGAGAGACCGTACTATAGGCTGGGCTAGAGCGGAGAGACCGTACTATAGGCTGGGCTAGAGCGGAGAGACCGTACTGTAGGCTGGGCTAGAGCAGAGAGACCGTACTGTAGGCTGGACTAGAGCAGAGAGACCGTACTGTAGGCTGGGATAGAGCGGAGAGACCGTACTGTAGGTTGGACTAGAGCAGAGAGACCGTACTGTAGGCTGGGCTAGAGCAGAGAGACCGTACTGTAGGTTGGACTAGAGCAGAGAGACCGTACTGTAGGCTGGGCTAGAGCGGAGAGACCGTACTGTAGGCTGAGCTAGAGCAGAGAGACCGTACTGTAGGCTGGGCTAGAGCAGAGAGACCGTACTGTAGGCTGGGTTAGAGCAGAGAGACCGTACTGTAGACTGGCAGACTCACTGGAAACCCTGCATGTTGTGGGCTCTCAGCAGGCTGTAGAAGTTAATTTGGGAGCTCTCCCCGGCCGTGCTGGCCAGCTCCTCCTTGCCCTCACGGATCATGGTCCGCTTCAGGAGGCCGGAGCACTTCAGAGCCAGCTCCAGAGCATCCATCCAACAACGGCCTGGTGGAGAGGAGACAGGGGAGTTGACAGGCTACACTAGAGTCCTACACACATACAGATAACCACACACACATGGAAGAACAGGAAACACTTGCATGCGCACGCGCACACACAGATTGCAGACACTAAAGCATTCAATCATTGGTGGGAGAAAACTATATTGAACAAATTTGAAAACACATCAGCGTCCTGTCTCTTACCGTCTGACTCAGAGGTGGCGCGGAAGATGAGGTGGCTGCCGGGTAATGGCTGTGTGATGGAACCCACCGCCTCCTTTAGGACCCTGACACACAGAGAGAGGAGGAGGGGGGGGAGGAGGGGCAGGGAGAGAGAGAGAGAGGAGGAAGGGGGAGAGAGAGAGAGGAGGGGGAGAGGAGGAGGGGCGGGGAGAGAGAGAGAGAGAGAGAGAGAGAGACGAAGGGGGAGAGAGAGAGAGAGGACGAAGGGGGAGAGAGAGAGAGAGAGAGAGAGAGGGAGAGAGAGAGAGAGGAGGGGGAGAGAGAGGACGAAGGGGGAGAGAGAGAGAGAGAGAGAGAGAGAGAGGGAGAGAGAGAGAGAGGAGGGGGAGAGAGAGAGGAGGGGGAGAGAGAGAGAGAGAGAGAGGAGGGGGAGAGAGAGAGAGAGGAGGAAGGGGGAGAGAGAGAGAGAGAGGAGGAAGGGGAGAGAGAGAGAGAGAGAGAGAGAGAGGAGGGGGAGAGGAGGAGGGGCGGGGAGAGAGAGAGAGAGGAGGGGGAGGAAGGGGAGAGAGAGAGAGAGAGAGAGAGAGAGAGAGAGAGAGAGAGAGAGAGAGAGAGAGAGAGAGAGAGAGAGAGAGAGAGAGAGAGAGAGAGAGAGAGAGAGAGAGAGAGAGAGAGAGAGAGAGAGAGAGAGAGAGAGGGTTTGGTAAACTGACAGCGATCACCAAGCCAAAGCCCATGGGAAGGTGTGTGTGTGTGTGTGTGTGTGTGTGTGTGTGTGTGTGTGTGTGTGTGTGTGTGTGTGTGTGTATGTGCGTGCGTAGCTGAACATGACTCCTCACATTCCCCTAGGGTGAAAGAATGGGTCCTGTTGGCAAGTCCCTTTGACAACACTGATGTCCAGTTTGGCCGTCCAATAGGGAGGATGCTTTGTTTAACAATCCCTTTATTGATTGGTTGGAGGGTCATTCATATGGCGTGCATGCATCCCAATGGCACCATAGTCTGGTTCTTATTATGTAAATATTCTGTAAGTAAGCATTTCACGTTAAGGTCAACACCTGTTGTATTTGGCACATGTGACAAATAAAATATGATTTGATATTCCTATTAAGTGCATTACTTTTGACTAGGGCCCATTGATGCCATTTGGGATAAACCCATAGTCCATTTTACAGTGGTAAGGGTGTGACATGTCGTGCGTACTAAAGACAAGAGGTTTAGGGCAGGGTTCCCCAACTGGGGCCAGCAGGTGGTTTTATTTGGCCTCCCAAACATAAATAAAAAATTAAAAAATAGAGATATTCTTTATTGTTGGACATAAAATAATGGAAATCAGCTCCAATTGATTTTTAATTAGAAAATCTGTTCTCAAGTATAAGATAGAGATGTGATCGTAAGCAAATGTAAGCAAGGTTTGAAAGGATGATGTTTTAGTCAAATATTATATCTGTTTGGTCTTCTTGCGGTCAATTTACAGTCTACTAATTATTAGTAATTATGTTCCGACCCCCCGACCAGTCGCTCAACAATAATAAAAGCATCCCAGGGCTGAATCTAGTGGATGATCCCTGGTCGAGGGGGTATCGTTACACTGTCACTACTACCCTCACTACATACATATCCCAGGGCTGAATCTAGTGGATGATCCCTGGTCGAGGGGGTATCGTTACACTGTCACTACTACCCTCACTACATACATATCCCAGGGCTGAATCTAGTGGATGATCCCTGGTCGAGGGGGTATCGTTACACTGTCACTACTACCCTCACTACATATTTACATGGTAGATGAAACAGTGCTGTCACTCACACAGAGATTAACCTAATGTGATAAAGCAGGTAAAACATTCAGCGATTATGATTTGAAATGTGAAGAACCTTCAGCTAGACTATTTAAATGTTAATTGTGTGCATCATTATGTTAACATTCTTATTGACAGGGGAGGAAAAGGGGGAAAAATTCAATGTTGAATGGTATTTAATTGAAATGAAAGAAGCAGAACTTTGACCCGGATGTGAAGGATGGAGCGCGTCTGGCTAATCAAAAGGTTTTATCTTGTGGTAATTGAATAGTCTTGAGCACCAGTCTCTTTAGCTAACCTTGCACTCCTTGTCATTGCCAAAGACATTGGCCTTTCGGCAATCTCAACGTTCAATATGCGCTGGATTTACAGCAGAGGTGCTCATAGACGGGTTAGTTGACAACGTCACGAAAACAATGTGCACGCTTCAATGGGGCAGAAGTCTGTGAGATGTTGAGATTCTGGAAGGTCAAATAGCGAGCTACAATGACAAGAAGCTACCATGTGGGGAATTGTAACTGGCTCGTTTCAGCTTATTTCTTGATACCATATCTTGTTTTGAGGTGTTTCGACTGATTTCATGGCAATGCTAATAAGGCACAAATGTGCTATCTAGCTAAACAACAACTTTAACAATATATATGAGAGACAAGTGCTCGTTATGCAAATGTATTTGTTCTCAATAAACACTGGAGCTGAAACATAGTTAACATGGGGTCAACAATCTAATCCAACCCGTCTGTTTGCCCCATAGTTGTGTTCTCAATAAACACTGGAGCTGAAACATAGTTAACATGGGGTCAACAATCTAATCCAACCCGTCTGTTTGCCCCATAGTTGTGTTCTCAATAAACACTGGAGCTGAAACATAGTTAACATGGGGTCAACAATCTAATCCAGCCCGTCTGTTTGCCCCATAGTTGTGTTCTCAATAAACACTGGAGCTGAAACATAGTTAACATGGGGTCAACAATCTAATCCAACCCGTCTGTTTGCCCCATAGTTGTGTTCTCAATAAACACTGGAGCTGAAACATAGTTAACATGGGGTCAACAATCTAATCCAACCCGTCTGTTTGCCCCATAGTTGTGTTCTCAATAAACACTGGAGCTGAAACATAGTTAACATGGGGTCAACAATCTAATCCAACCCGTCTGTTTGCCCCATAGTTGTGTTCTCAATAAACACTGGAGCTGAAACATAGTTAACATGGGGTCAACAATCTAATCCAACCCGTCTGTTTGCCCCATAGTTGTGTTCTCAATAAACACTGGAGCTGAAACATAGTTAACATGGGGTCAACAATCTAATCCAACCCGTCTGTTTGCCCCATAGTTGTGTTCTCAATAAACACTGGAGCTGAAACATAGTTAACATGGGGTCAACAATCTAATCCAACCCGTCTGTTTGCCCCACTGGAGCTGAAACATGTTAACATGGGGTCAACAATCTCAATAAACACTGGAGCTGAAACATAGTTAACATGGGGTCAACAATCTAATCCAACCCGTCTGTTTGCCCCATAGTTGTGTTCTCAATAAACACTGGAGCTGAAACATAGTTAACATGGGGTCAACAATCTAATCCAACCCGTCTGTTTGCCCCATAGTTGTGTTCTCAATAAACACTGGAGCTGAAACATAGTTAACATGGGGTCAACAATCTAATCCAACCCGTCTGTTTGCCCCATAGTTGTGTTCTCAATAAACACTGGAGCTGAAACATAGTTAACATGGGGTCAACAATCTAATCCAACCCGTCTGTTTGCCCCATAGTTGTGTTCTCAATAAACACTGGAGCTGAAACATAGTTAACATGGGGTCAACAATCTAATCCAACCCGTCTGTTTGCCCCATAGTTGTGTTCTCAATAAACACTGGAGCTGAAACATAGTTAACATGGGGTCAACAATCTAATCCAGGGTTTGCCCCATCAATAAACACTGGAGCAAAACATAAACATGGGGTCAACAACCCCAGTCTGTCTGTTTGCCCCATAGTTGTGTTCTCAATAAACACTGGAGCTGAAACATAGTTAACATGGGGTCAACAATCTAATCCAACCCGTCTGTTTGCCCCATAGTTGTGTTCTCAATAAACACTGGAGCTGAAACATAGTTAACATGGGGTCAACAATCTAATCCAGTCTGTCTGTTTGCCCCATAGTTGTGTTCTCAATAAACACTGGAGCTGAAACATAGTTAACATGGGGTCAACAATCTAATCCAACCCGTCTGTTTGCCCCATAGTTGTGTTCTCAATAAACACTGGAGCTGAAACATAGTTAACATGGGGTCAACAATCTAATTGTCTGTTTGCCCCATAGTTGTGTTCTCAAATAAACACTGGAGCTGAAACATAGTTAACATGGGGTCAAAATCTAATCCAACCCGTCTGTTTGCCCCATAGTTGTGTTCTCAATAAACACTGGAGCTGAAACATAGTTAACATGGGGTCAACAATTAATCAAACCCGTCTGTTTGCCCCAAAAATAAACACTGGAGCTGAAACATAGTTAACATGGGGTCAACAATCTAATGTCTGTTTGCCCCATAGTTGTGTTCTCAATAAACACTGAAACATAGTTTTGGGGTCAACAATGGTTGTTTGCCCCATAGTTGTGTTCTCAATAAACACTGGAGCTGAAACATAGTTAACATGGGGTCAGCAATCAGCAACCCGTCTGTTTGCCCCATAGTTGTGTTCTCACACTGGTTTGAAACATAGTTAACATGGGGTCAACAATCAAAACACGGTTTGCCCCATAGTTCTGTTCTCAATAAACACTGGAGCTGAAACATAAACATGGGGTCAACAATCTAATCCAGCCCGTCTGTTTGCCCCATAGTTGTGTTCTCAATAAACACTGGAGCTGAAACATAGTTAACATGGGGTCAACAATCTAATCCAACCCGTCTGTTTGCCCCATGGAATAAACACTGGAGCTGAAACATAGTTAACATGGGGTCAAAATGAATTCTGTTTGCCCCATAGTGTGTTCTCAATAAACACTGGAGCTGAAACATAGTTAACATGGGGTCAACAAAATCCAACCCGTGGCGTAGGGTGTTCTCATAAACACTGGAGCTGAAACATAGTTAACGGGGTCAACAATCTAATCCAACCCATCTGTTTGCCCCATAGTTGTGTTCTCAATAAACACTGGAGCTGAAACATAAACATGGGGTCAACAATTAATCCAACCCGTCTGTTTGCCCCATAGTATGTTCTCATAAACACTGGAGCTGAAACATAGTATGGGGTATACCAACCCGTGTTTGCCCCATAGTTGTGTTCTCAATAAACACTGGAGCTGAAACATAGTTTTTGGGGTCAACAATCTAATCCAGCCCGTCTGTTTGCCCCATAGTTGTGTTCTCAATAAACACTGGAGCTGAAACATAGTTAACATGGGGTCAACAATCTAATCCAACCCGCTGTTTGCCCCAGATTGTGTTCTCAATAAACACTGGAGCTGAAACATAGTTAACATGGGGTCAACAATGAATCCAATCCGTCTGTTTGCCCCATAGTTGTGTTCTCAATAAACACTGGAGCTGAAACATAGTTAACATGGGGTCAACAATCTAATCCAACCCGTCTGTTTGCCCCATAGTTGTGTTCTCAATAAACACTGGAGCTGAAACATAGTTAACATGGGGTCAATCTAATCCAACCCGTCTGTTTGCCCCATAGTTGTGTTCTCAATAAACACTGGAGCTGAAACATAGTTAACATGGGGTCAAATTAGTTGTTTGCCCCATAGTTGTTTCTCAAAAACACTGGAGCTGAAACATAGTTAACATGGGGTCAACAATCTAATCCAGTCTGTCTGTTTGCCCCATAGTTGTGCAGGTGACCCTTTTGTTTCTAAACATAAACCCCTACTATTGGTGGTTTAACATTACATTTTCCATGAAAACATGCCCTCGAAAATAAAATATGAATTTTAACAAAGTCAAAAACAAACATTTAGCTGTTAGGTAGACAAGTTGTTGTACTAAGAAGTTTTGTGGTTGGAATTGTATTTAGTTGGAGAATTTATATGTGAGCCAGCAACTTTTGAAAGACTGGTTTTGTTTGGACAAACAAAACACGGTTGCTTAGCAACATGATACAAACAGGATACAAACTGGCCAGGATACAAACTTATGGGTAGCTGTAAAAGGGATGGAATCAGGATGAGAAGAACCCCGGCTTTCAGCACACACCAGTCAGCTTTAGCTGTAAAGGGATGGAATCAGGATCAAGAGAGAATGATTGAATGTTCACAAGTGAAGATGGCAGAAAGGCCATGGCGTAGGGAGTGGATTAGCTCTGTCTGAACAAAATGTACTTAGGCAGTATTATACCAGAGTATTATACCAGTGTGCAGACAGATTGATGTTTTTGTTCTACATTATCCTGTCTGATCCAGCATTTGGGACAAGGGGCTTTTACAGATGTGCTCATACCACTCCATTAAATGACATGATGTCTCCCTTACCTAAAGGCCATTGTGCAGGTCTGACTAGAAACTCTATCGCTCTCCATCTCATCATCATTATCTGAAGTTGTGTTGTTGTTGTTTTTAAAAGACACTTTGAGACGCTGTTCTAATGAAAAGCTCTATATAAAATAAATGTACTATTTTTATTACCTTGACTGCCCAGATGGACTGCTCCAGAGGGTGGAAGAGTTTGAAACAGAAGCCGTCCTTCTTTGAGGGTCTCTCGATAGGCGTTGAGCAGCACCGTGCCCACCCACTGGCCATTCTTATGGGTCTTGTAGATGAGAAGAACCCCCGGCTTCAGCACACACCACAGCTTGGTCCAGCTCTTCAGAGTACCCCGTCTGAATGCAGACACGTGGCCAAACACACACACTCAGACATAAAATACACCAAATATCATCATGTCTAATAAACTATGTTCAAATATATATTTATTTTGTTGGAAACTTCTATCAACAAGGGCACTTGTGAAAATTCTGGAGAAACTTCAATAGATTATAGCAGATTCTTATGGCTTTATAGTTTGTTGCATGTAAAGTAATATTCAAGTAATTGCAGCACATTGCCCACGTTGTGTACAGTCCAGAAACAAGAAGCAGGGCAAGTCGAACCTTGAGCCAGTCAGCCATGACAATAACAGAGGGGTCTGTGATGGTGCTGAGGAGCTCCTTGGTGGCTCTCTTCTTCTCCTCACGGTAGTTCTTCTTCTGTACCTGCAGGGGCCACACACAAACATCACGCTACAGTGTTTGCCCTAGCTGTACCTGCAGGGGCCACACACAAACATCACGCTACAGTGTTTGCCCTAGCTGTACCTGCAGGGGCCACACACAAACATCACGCCACAGTGTTTCCCCTAGCTGTACCTGCAGGGGCCACACACAAACATCACGCTACAGTGTTTCCCCTAGCTGTACCTGCAGGGGCCACACACAAACATCAAGCTACAGTGTTTCCCCTAATGTCTAGAGTCCTGTCCAGGGGTTGTACTTCTACATCACGCTACAGTGTTTCCCCTAATGTCTAGAGTCCTGTCCAGGGGTTGTACTTCTACATCACGCTACAGTGTTTCCCCTAATGTCTAGAGTCCTGTCCAGTGGTTGTACTTCTACATCACGCTACAGTGTTTCCCCTAATGTCTAGAGTCCTGTCCAGGGTTGTACTTCTACATCACGCTACAGTGTTTCCCCTAATGTCTAGAGTCCTGTCCAGGGTTGTACTTCTACATCACGCTACAGTGTTTCCCCTAATGTCTAGAGTCCTGTCCAGGGGTTGTACTTCTACATCACGCTACAGTGTTTCCCCTAATGTCTAGAGTCCTGTCCAGGGGTTGTACTTCTACATCACGCTACAGTGTTTCCCTAATGTCTAGAGTCCTGTCCAGGGGTTGTACTTCTACATCACGCTACAGTGTTTCCCCTAATGTCTAGAGTCCTGTCCAGGGGTTGTACTTCTACATCACGCTACAGTGTTTCCCTAATGTCTAGAGTCCTGTCCAGGGGTTGTACTTCTACATCACGCTACAGTGTTTCCCCTAATGTCTAGAGTCCTGTCCAGGGGTTGTACTTCTACATCACGCTACAGTGTTTCCCCTAATGTCTAGAGTCCTGTCCAGGGGTTGTACTTCTACATCACGCTACAGTGTTTCCCCTAATGTCTAGAGTCCTGTCCAGGGTTGTACTTCTACATCACGCTACAGTGTTTCCCCTAATGTCTAGAGTCCTGTCCAGTGGTTGTACTTCTACATCACGCTACAGTGTTTCCCTAATGTCTAGAGTCCTGTCCAGTGGTTGTACTTCTACATCACGCTACAGTGTTTCCCCTAATGTCTAGAGTCCTGTCCAGGGGTTGTACTTCTACATCACGCTACAGTGTTTCCCCTAATGTCTAGAGTCCTGTCCAGGGGTTGTACTTCTACATCACGCTACAGTGTTTCCCTAATGTCTAGAGTCCTGTCCAGGGGTTGTACTTCTACATCACGCTACAGTGTTTCCCCTAATGTCTAGAGTCCTGTCCAGGGTTGTACTTCTACATCACGCTACAGTGTTTCCCCTAATGTCTAGAGTCCTGTCCAGGGGTTGTACTTCTACATCACGCTACAGTGTTTCCCCTAATGTCTAGAGTCCTGTCCAGTGGTTGTACTTCTACATCACGCTACAGTGTTTCCCCTAATGTCTAGAGTCCTGTCCAGGGGTTGTACTTCTACATCACGCTACAGTGTTTCCCCTAATGTCTAGAGTCCTGTCCAGGGGTTGTACTTCTACATCACGCTACAGTGTTTCCCCTAATGTCTAGAGTCCTGTCCAGGGGTTGTACTTCTACATCACGCTACAGTGTTTCCCCTAATGTCTAGAGTCCTGTCCAGTGGTTGTACTTCTACATCACGCTACAGTGTTTCCCCTAATGTCTAGAGTCCTGTCCAGGGGTTGTACTTCTACATCACGCTACAGTGTTTCCCCTAATGTCTAGAGTCCTGTCCAGGGGTTGTACTTCTACATCACGCTACAGTGTTTCCCTAATGTCTAGAGTCCTGTCCAGTGGTTGTACTTCTACATCACGCTACAGTGTTTCCCCTAATGTCTAGAGTCCTGTCCAGGGGTTGTACTTCTACATCACGCTACAGTGTTTCCCCTAATGTCTAGAGTCCTGTCCAGCGGTTGTACTTCTACATCACGCTACAGTGTTTCCCCTAATGTCTAGAGTCCTGTCCAGGGTTGTACTTCTACATCACGCTACAGTGTTTCCCCTAATGTCTAGAGTCCTGTCCAGCGGTTGTACTTCTACATCACGCTACAGTGTTTCCCCTAATGTCTAGAGTCCTGTCCAGGGTTGTACTTCTACATCACGCTACAGTGTTTCCCCTAATGTCTAGAGTCCTGTCCAGGGTTGTACTTCTACATCAAGCTACAGTGTTTCCCCTAATGTCTAGAGTCCTGTCCAGTGGTTGTACTTCTACATCACGCTACAGTGTTTCCCCTAATGTCTAGAGTCCTGTCCAGGGGTTGTACTTCTACATCACGCTACAGTGTTTCCCCTAATGTCTAGAGTCCTGTCCAGGGGTTGTACTTCTACATCACGCTACAGTGTTTCCCCTAATGTCTAGAGTCCTGTCCAGTGGTTGTACTTCTACATCACGCTACAGTGTTTCCCCTAATGTCTAGAGTCCTGTCCAGGGGTTGTACTTCTACATCAAGCTGCCTCACGCAACAGAAACAGGGCCGTTCTGACAAGCTACTTACTATAAGATCATCCTTAGGCTGGTCTCTGCTGTAAGTCTCCCTACTTACCTTGAGTGACTCCTTCTTGGTGAGCTTGTTACCGGACGACGAGACATCCTTGTCAGAGCCATTGTAGAGCTTGGACTCTGACTGTGGAGACATGGAGAAGGAAGTGAGCGTATAGTAAGCTGGGAATGGCTCACTAGTACCCTTCTAACCTGAGACAAACAGTTTCCATCTGGTGACACTAGGACAGAAGTCTTACTGTATTACTGGATGTGATGAGCATGTGGGGAGCTGTCTGGCCCAAACTGGGAATCTGTCTGGTCCAAACTGGGGAGCTGTCTGGCCCAAACTGGGGATCTGTCTGGCCCAAACTGGGGATCTGTCTGGCCCAAACTGGGGAGCTGTCTGGCTCAAAATGAGGTGGGTGGGTGCTACACATTGGCGGTTGGATGAGGTGAGTTACCCCTCTTACTATGTAAAGCACTTTGAGTCCCTGGGAAATCATTATTCCCATCCAATAGACTGCTGTATTAGAGTTGTCTGGGCGCCACTCAAACTTTAGCACCAGTCAGATTGATTTACCCGATCCTACCAGGTACACACACACTCATCTGGTGTCTGGAGGCACCCTTGGCGTTTTTGGCTTCTGAAGTGAATGTCAATAAAGGAGCCTAGAGAGTATCCTGACACCTGGAAGAAAACAACAGGCCTCTGATACCACCATGATAACAGCCCCCAATGGAAGTCCTGCAATTGTAATAGCAGTCTCAGTTGAGGCTACCACAAACAACGCTGTGGGCCTTACCTTATGCCCTGCTCAGCCTGTCAAGCCCTTTGTTTAGTCCTGCGCTAGCTTGGCTAACGCTAACCAAGGAGCTGGATTCTACACAGGCATGACTCTTAGCTGAAGCCAGGGCCTAATAGAGTTCTATTAGCAGAGAGTAGACAGAGAGAGCAGGGGGAGAGCTTCATGAGGCAGGGCCACTTAACGGCTCAGAAAAAAACTGCTAGGTAGAGGAGAGGGGGGGAGAGGAGAGCAGAGCATAGGAGAGGACTGGAGTAAAGAGGAGAGGACTGGAGTAAAGAGGAGAGAGTAGAGGACTGGAGTAAAGAGAAGAGGACTGGAGTAAAGAGGAGAGAGTAGAGGACTGGAGTAAAGAGCAGAGGACTGGAGTAAAGAGGAGAGAGTAGAGGACTGGCGTAAAGAGGAGAGGACTGGAGTAAAGAGGAGAGGACTGGAGTAAAGAGGAGAGGACTGGAGTAAAGAGGAGAGGACTGGAGTAAAGAGCAGAGGACTGGAGTAAAGAGCAGAGGACTGGAGTAAAGAGGAGAGGACTGGAGTAAAGAGGAGAGGACTGGAGTAAAGAGCAGAGGACTGGAGTAAAGAGGAGAGGACTGGAGTAAAGAGGAGAGAGTAGAGGACTGGAGTAAAGAGGAGAGGACTGAAGTAAAGAGCAGAGGACTGGAGTAAAGAGGAGAGGACTGGAGTAAAGAGCAGAGGACTGGAGTAAAGAGGAGAGGACTGGAGTAAAGAGGAGAGAGTAGAGGACTGGAGTAAAGAGGAGAGGACTGGAGTAAAGAGCAGAGGACTGGAGTAAAGAGCAGAGGACTGGAGTAAAGAGCAGAGGACTGGAGTAAAGAGCAGAGGACTGGAGTAAAGAGGAGAGGACTGGAGTAAAGAGGAGAGGACTGGAGTAAAGAGGAGAGGACTGGAGTAAAGAGCAGAGGACTGGAGTAAAGAGCAGAGGACTGGAGTAAAGAGGAGAGGACTGGAGTAAAGAGGAGAGGACTGGAGTAAAGAGGAGAGGACTGGAGTAAAGAGCAGAGGACTGGAGTAAAGAGCAGAGGACTGGAGTAAAGAGGAGAGGACTGGAGTAAAGAGGAGAGGACTGGAGTAAAGAGGAGAGGACTGGAGTAAAGAGGAGAGGACTGGAGTAAAGAGCAGAGGACTGGAGTAAAGAGGAGAGGACTGGAGTAAAGAGCAGAGGACTGGAGTAAAGAGGAGAGGACTGGAGTAAAGAGCAGAGGACTGGAGTAAAGAGGAGAGGACTGGAGTAAAGAGGAGAGGACTGGAGTAAAGAGAACTGGTATTTATGTATATATTTATGCTGTCACTGTTTTTATTGGAAAAACAGAACAGCCGCTGCCTATAGAACAAATATACCATTGTAGCGTGGGTTCAAATCCAGCCCACTGCTATTTCAGCACACTCTCCTCTCTTTCTCTCTCCTATTCAATGGAATTCACCAACCAGGATTTCTATAAAACCTTGGATGTTTGGGGAATTAACCAGAATTTTGCAACCCTTGGCCTTAGTTCTCATTGGAAGTTGAACAGTGGGTTCAGTTGAGAGGCCTGGAATGGTTGGGTTTCTGTTTTTGATGATGGTTTGATGTACATGTGATTAATAATGAATGAAGCTCACAGCTGTGGCGAGGTTGAAATTGTTGGCTTGTTCTTTTACAGTAACTCCTTTACTCCCTGGTCTCATTAGGACTATGTCTTACACACTGAAATGGGTTTCATCAGCACCCTCCCTTCCTACTCTCCTCTCCTCTACTACTTGCTCATAAAGAGTTGATGGTAAAGCATGAGGCTTTAATGGTTGGGGACTTTGGCCAAAGAAATAAAGTCGATTTCAAAGGTTTCTGCTTCAGAGTGAGTGGATGGGTATGTTTTCTGTCCTTGTACATCCTGTAAAGAGAGAAAGGAGAAAGAGCTGTGAGAGGAGAGGTCTGGGGTGTATTTTTGGACCATACCTTGCTCTTGGATATGGAGTGAGACGAGTCCTCTTTCGGAGGCAGGGAATCTTCTTTCCCCCGATCGAAACCTGAAAAGAGAGAAACCAATCAGCCCAAACGCCCTCCATGTGTCCCTGAGGCAATGAAATGGTGTAGGGTGAAGTTTCCCCTAGACGCTGATCTTGGGTCAGTTTTGCATTTTCTCCACTAATGGTTAAGGTTCGGATTGGTGAAGGGGAAACTGATCCTAGATATGTACCTTGGCGAAACTTTACCCCAGAGCCACCTTCCGTCAGCAAGGTCAGACTAAATGGAGAGTACTTTCCAGCAAGCCAACCACAGCTGAGCTCCTCCTTTAAAGTGTCTGTTGTGAGAGAACAGCAGCAGTCCCTGTGTACAGGCCCTGCTCTTTACCAGAAGGCTCCAGGCCCTCTGAATATTTAATGGCCAGTGCCTCCATCCTCACAGCCCATTTTGTAATGAGCGTAGAGTCAGGAAGGACAGACACAGAGGCACACAGTTATAGACTGATAATATCATTTGGATTAGTGATGTGGGACAAAATGTATAGTTACATATCACAATATTATTTTGGATGATACATCAACATTTGACTCAAAGTTGTGCTACTGTAGGAAGAGTTTTTTTTCATCCTATAGCTTGTTCTCCATCTTCTTTTGAAATAGTGAGCCAACATGTTTTCAGTACTTTCAGTTTCCTGACCAATCGAAACTCATTTTCTCATGCTCTCTCTTGTTTCTGCAGCAGACATAAGGTGAGAAATATGTTTGGAATATCAAATCGATGGAAAATCAGTATCGAATCACACTACATATAAAATCACAATACATGTACACTACCGGTCAAAAGTTTTAGAACACCTACTCATTCAAGGGTTTTTCTTGATTTATTTACCATTTTCTACATTGTAGAATAATAGTAAAGACATCAAAACTATGAAATAACACATATGGAATCATGTAGTAAACAAAAAATGGTTAAACAAATCAAAATATATTTTATTTTTGAGATTCTTCAACTAGCCACACTCTTGGCATTCTCTCAACTAGCTTCACCTGGAATACTTTTCCAACAGTCTTGAAGGAATTCCCACATATGCTGAGCACTAATCCGACTAATCCCAAACCATCTCAATTTGGTTGAGGTCGGGGGATTGTGGAGGCCAGGTCATCTGATACAGCCCTCCATCACTCTCCTTCTTGGTAAAATTGCCCTTAACCAGCCTGAAGGTGTGTTGAGTCATTGTCCTGTTGAAAAACAAATGATAGTCCCACTATGCGCAAACCAGATGGGATGGCGTATCCCCACACCATAACACCTTCTCCTTAATGCTTTACGTTGGGAAATTCACATGCAGAGATCATCCATTCATCCACACTGAATCTCACAAAGACACAGTGGTTGGAACAAAAATCTCAAATTTGGACTCATCAGACCAAAGGACAAATTTCCACCGTTCTAATGTCCATTGCTAATGTTTCTTGGCCCAAGCAAGTCTCTTCTTATTATTGGTGTCCTTTAGGTAGTGGTTTCTTTGCAGCAATTCGATCATGAATGCCTGATTCACACAGTCTCCTCTGAACAGTTGATGTTGAGATGTGTCTGTTACATTTATTTGGGGTGCAATTTCTTAGGCTGGTAACTCTAATGAACTTATCCTCTGCAGCAGAGGTAACTCTGTGTCGATCATTCCTATGGCGGTCCTCATGAGAGCCAGTTTCATCATAGCGCTTGATGGTTTTTGAGACTGCACTTGAAGAAACTGACAAAGTTCTTGAAATGTCCCTTATTAACTGACCTTCATATCTTAAAGTAATGCTGGACTGTCATTTCTCTTTCGCTTATTTGAGCTGTTCTTGCCATAATATGGACTTGGTCTTTTACCTAGTAGGGCCGTCTTCTGTACACCCCCCTACCTTGTCACAACACAACTGATTGGCTCAAACGCATTAAAAAGGAAATACATTACACAAATGATATTTTAAAAAGGCATACCTGTTAATTGAAATGCATTCCAAGATTACCTCATGAAGCTGGTTGAGAGAATGCCAAGAGTATGCAAAGCTGTCATCAAGGCAAAGGGTGGCTACTTTGAAGAATCTCAAACAAATCAAAATACATTTTATATTTACCACTGTTTTGGTTACCACATGATTCCATATGTGTTATTTCATCGTTTTGATGTCTTCACTATTATTCTACGATGTAGAAAACAATAAAATAAAGAAAAACCCTTGAATAAGTAGGTGTTCTCGAACCTTTGACCAGTAGTGTATTTGCACATAAGTATCAAATCAAATGCACCAAATACAATTGGTGTAGACTTTATAGTGAAATACTTGCTTACGAACCTTTCCCAAGATGCAGAGTTAAAAATTATAATAATAAAGAAATACACAAGAATGGAGCTACACACAGGGAGTACCAGATCAATGAGGAGTTATATACAGGTAGTACCAGATCAATGTGGAGCTATATACAGGGAGTACCAGTACCAGATCAATGTGGAGTTATATACAGGTAGTACCAGTACCAGATCAATGAGGAGTTATATACAGGGAGTACCAGTACCAGATCAATGTGGAGTTATATACAGGGAGTACCAGTACCAGATCAATGAGGAGTTATATACAGGGAGTACCAGATCAATGAGGAGTTATATACAGGGAGTACCAGTACCAGATCAATGTGGAGTTATATACAGGGAGTACCAGTACCAGATCAATGTGGGGCTATATACAGGAAGTACCATATCAATGTGGATCTATACACAGGGAGTACCAGATCAATGTGGGGCTATATTCAGGGAGTACCATATTAATGTGGATCTATACACAGGGAGTACCAGATCAATGTGGAGCTATATACAGGGAGTACCAGTACCAGATCAATGTGGAGCTATATACAGGAAGTACCAGATCAATGTGGAGCTATATACAGGGAGTACCAGTACCAGATCAATGTGGGGCTATATACAGGAAGTACCATATCAATGTGGATCTATACACAGGGAGTACCAGATCAATGTGGATCTATACACAGGGAGTACCAGATCAATGTGGCGCTATATACAGGGAGTACCAGATCAATGTGGAGTTATATACAGGTAGTACCAGTACCAGATCAATGTGGAGTTATATACAGGAAGTACCAGATCAATGTGGAGCTATATACAGGGAGTACCAGATCAATGTGGAGCTATATACAGGGAGTACCAGATCAATGTGGAGTTATATACAGGGAGTACCAGATCAATGTGGAGTTATATACAGGGAGTACCAGATCAATGTGGAGTTATATACGGGAGTACCAGATCAATGTGGAGTTATATACAGGGAGTACCAGATCAATGTGGAGTTATATACAGGGAGTACCAGATCAATGTGGAGTTATATACAGGGAGTACCAGATCAATGTGGAGTTATATACGGGGAGTACCAGATCAATGTGGAGTTATATACAGGGAGTACCAGATCAATGTGGAGCTATATACGGGGAGTACCAGATCAATGTGGAGCTATATACAGGGAGTACCAGATCAATGTGGAGCTATATACAGGGAGTACCAGATCAATGTGGAGCTATATACAGGGAGTACCAGATCAATGTGGAGCTATATACAGGGAGTACCAGATCAATGTGGAGCTATATACAGGAGTACCAGATCTATGTGGAGCTATATACGGGAGTACCAGATCAATGTGGAGCTATATACAGGGAGTACCAGATCAATGTGGAGCTATACACAGGGAGTACCAGATCAATGTGGAGCTATACACAGGGAGTACCAGATCAATGTGGAGTTATATACAGGGAGTACCAGATCAATGTGGAGCTATATACGGGGAGTACCAGATCAATGTGGAGCTATATACGGGGAGTACCAGATCAATGTGGAGCTATATACAGGGAGTACCAGTACCAGATCAATGTGGAGTTATATACAGGGAGTACCAGATCAATGTGGAGTTATATACAGGGAGTACCAGATCAATGTGGAGTTATATACAGGGAGTACCAGATCAATGTGGAGTTATATACAGGGAGTACCAGATCAATGTGGAGCTATATACGGGGAGTACCAGATCAATGTGGAGCTATATACAGGGAGTACCAGATCTATGTGGAGCTATACACAGGAGTACCAGTACCAGATCAATGTGGAGTTATATACAGGGAGTACCAGATCAATGTGGAGCTATATACGGGAGTACCAGATCAATGTGGAGCTATATACAGGGAGTACCAGATCAATGTGGAGCTATATACAGGGAGTACCAGATCAATGTGGAGCTATATACAGGGAGTACCAGATCAATGTGGAGCTATATACAGGGAGTACCAGATCAATGTGGAGCTATATACGGGGAGTACCAGATCAATGTGGAGCTATATACAGGGAGTACCAGATCAATGTGGAGCTATACACAGGGAGTACCAGTACCAGATCAATGTGGAGTTATATACAGGGAGTACCAGATCTATGTGGAGCTATACACAGGGAGTACCAGTACCAGATCAATGTGGAGTTATATACGGGAGTACCAGATCAATGTGGAGCTATATACAGGGAGTACCAGATCAATGTGGAGCTATATACAGGGAGTACCAGATCAATGTGGAGGTATATACGGGGAGTACCAGATCAATGTGGATCTATACACAGGGAGTACCAGATCAATGTGGCGCTATATACAGGGAGTACCAGATCAATGTGGAGCTATATACAGGGAGTACCAGATCAATGTGGAGCTATATACAGGGAGTACCAGATCAATGTGGAGCTATATACAGGGAGTACCAGATCAATGTGGAGCTATATACAGGGAGTACCAGATCAATGTGGAGCTATATACGGGAGTACCAGATCAATGTGGAGCTATATACAGGAGTACCAGATCAATGTGGAGCTATATACAGGGAGTACCAGTACCAGATCAATGTGGAGCTATATACAGGGAGTACCAGTACCAGATCAATGTGGAGCTATATACAGGGAGTACCAGATCAATGTGGAGCTATATACAGGGAGTACCAGATCAATGTGGAGCTATATACAGGGAGTACCAGATCAATGTGGAGCTATATACAGGGAGTACCAGATCAATGTGGAGCTATATACAGGGAGTACCAGATCAATGTGGAGCTATATACGGGGAGTACCAGATCAATGTGGAGCTATATACAGGGAGTACCAGATCAATGTGGAGCTATATACAGGGAGTACCAGTACCAGATCAATGTGGAGCTATATACAGGGAGTACCAGTACCAGATCAATGTGGAGCTATATACAGGGAGTACCAGATCAATGTGGAGCTATATACAGGGAGTACCAGATCAATGTGGAGCTATATACAGGGAGTACCAGATCAATGTGGAGCTATATACAGGGAGTACCAGATCAATGTGGAGCTATATACAGGGAGTACCAGATCAATGTGGAGCTATATACAGGGAGTACCAGATCAATGTGGAGCTATATACAGGGAGTACCAGTACCAGATCAATGTGGAGCTATATACAGGGAGTACCAGTACCAGATCAATGTGGAGCTATATACAGGGAGTACCAGATCAATGTGGAGCTATATACAGGGAGTACCAGATCAATGTGGAGCTATATACAGGGAGTACCAGATCAATGTGGAGCTATATACAGGAGTACCAGATCAATGTGGAGCTATATACGGGAGTACCAGATCAATGTGGAGTTATATACAGGGAGTACCAGATCAATGTGGAGCTATATACAGGGAGTACCAGATCAATGTGGAGTTATATACAGGGAGTACCAGATCAATGTGGAGCTATATACGGGGAGTACCAGATCAATGTGGAGCTATATACAGGGAGTACCAGATCAATGTGGAGCTATATACAGGGAGTACCAGATCAATGTGGAGCTATATACAGGAGTACCAGATCAATGTGGAGCTATATACGGGGAGTACCAGATCAATGTGGAGTTATACACAGGGAGTACCAGTACCAGATCAATGTGGAGCTATATACAGGGAGTACCAGATCAATGTGGAGCTATATACAGGGAGTACCAGATCAATGTGGAGCTATATACAGGGAGTACCAGATCAATGTGGAGCTATATACGGGGAGTACCAGATCAATGTGGAGCTATATACAGGGAGTACCAGATCAATGTGGAGCTATATACAGGGAGTACCAGATCAATGTGGAGCTATATACAGGGAGTACCAGATCAATGTGGAGTTATATACGGGGAGTACCAGATCAATGTGGCGCTATATACAGGGAGTACCAGATCAATGTGGAGCTATATACAGGGAGTACCAGATCAATGTGGAGCTATATACAGGGAGTACCAGATCAATGTGGAGCTATATACAGGGAGTACCAGTACCAGATCAATGTGGAGCTATATACGGGAGTACCAGATCAATGTGGAGCTATATACGGGAGTACCAGATCAATGTGGAGCTATATACGGGAGTACCAGATCAATGTGGAGCTATATACAGGGAGTACCAGATCAATGTGGAGCTATATACAGGGAGTACCAGTACCAGATCAATGTGGAGCTATATACGGGGAGTACCAGATCAATGTGGAGCTATATACAGGGAGTACCAGATCAATGTGGAGCTATATACAGGGAGTACCAGATCAATGTGGAGGTATATACGGGGAGTACCAGATCAATGTGGATCTATACACAGGGAGTACCAGATCAATGTGGCGCTATATACAGGGAGTACCAGATCAATGTGGAGCTATATACAGGGAGTACCAGATCAATGTGGAGCTATATACAGGGAGTACCAGATCAATGTGGAGCTATATACAGGGAGTACCAGATCAATGTGGAGCTATATACAGGGAGTACCAGATCAATGTGGAGCTATATACGGGGAGTACCAGATCAATGTGGAGCTATATACAGGGAGTACCAGATCAATGTGGAGCTATATACAGGGAGTGCCAGTACCAGATCAATGTGGAGCTATATAAAGGGAGTACCAGTACCAGATCAATGTGGAGCTATATACAGGGAGTACCAGTACCAGATCAATGTGGAGCTATATACAGGGAGTACCTGTACCAGATCAATGTGGAGCTATATACAATAAGTACCAGTGCCAGATCAGTGTGGAGCTATATACGGGGAATACCAGATCAATGTGGAGCTATATACAGGGAGTGCCAGATCAATGTGGAGCTATATACGGGGAGTACCAGATCAATGTGGAGCTATATACAGGGAGTGCCAGATCAATGTGGAGCTATATACAGGGAGTACCAGTACCAGATCAATGTGGAGCTATATACAGGGAGTACCAGTACCAGATCAATGTGGAGCTATATACAGGGAGTACCAGATCAATGTGGAGCTATATACAGGGAGTACCAGATCAATGTGGAGCTATATACAGGGAGTACCAGATCAATGTGGAGCTATATACAGGGAGTACCAGATCAATGTGGAGCTATATACAGGGAGTACCAGATCAATGTGGAGCTATATACAGGGAGTACCAGATCAATGTGGAGCTATATACAGGGAGTACCAGTACCAGATCAATGTGGAGCTATATACAGGGAGTACCAGTACCAGATCAATGTGGAGCTATATACAGGGAGTACCAGATCAATGTGGAGCTATATACAGGGAGTACCAGATCAATGTGGAGCTATATACAGGGAGTACCAGATCAATGTGGAGCTATATACAGGGAGTACCAGATCAATGTGGAGCTATATACAGGGAGTACCAGATCAATGTGGAGTTATATACAGGGAGTACCAGATCAATGTGGAGCTATATACAGGGAGTACCAGATCAATCTGGAGCTATATACAGGGAGTACCAGATCAATGTGGAGCTATATACGGGGAGTACCAGATCAATGTGGAGCTATATACAGGGAGTACCAGATCAATGTGGAGCTATATACAGGGAGTACCAGATCAATGTGGAGCTATATACAGGGAGTACCAGATCAATGTGGAGCTATATACGGGAGTACCAGATCAATGTGGAGTTATACACAGGGAGTACCAGTACCAGATCAATGTGGAGCTATATACAGGGAGTACCAGATCAATGTGGAGCTATATACAGGGAGTACCAGATCAATGTGGAGCTATATACAGGGAGTACCAGATCAATGTGGAGCTATATACGGGAGTACCAGATCAATGTGGAGCTATATACAGGGAGTACCAGATCAATGTGGAGCTATATACAGGGAGTACCAGATCAATGTGGAGCTATATACAGGGAGTACCAGATCAATGTGGAGTTATATACAGGGAGTACCAGATCAATGTGGAGCTATATACGGGAGTACCAGATCAATGTGGAGCTATATACAGGGAGTACCAGATCAATGTGGAGCTATATACAGGGAGTACCAGATCAATGTGGAGCTATATACAGGGAGTACCAGTACCAGATCAATGTGGAGCTATATACGGGGAGTACCAGATCAATGTGGAGCTATATACGGGAGTACCAGATCAATGTGGAGCTATATACGGGAGTACCAGATCAATGTGGAGCTATATACAGGGAGTACCAGATCAATGTGGAGCTATATACAGGGAGTACCAGTACCAGATCAATGTGGAGCTATATACGGGAGTACCAGATCAATGTGGAGCTATATACAGGGAGTACCAGATCAATGTGGAGCTATATACAGGGAGTACCAGATCAATGTGGAGTTATATACAGGGAGTACCAGATCAATGTGGAGTTATATACAGGGAGTACCAGATCAATGTGGAGCTATATACGGGGAGTACCAGATCAATGTGGAGCTATATACAGGGAGTACCAGATCAATGTGGAGTTATATACAGGGAGTACCAGATCAATGTGGAGCTATATACAGGGAGTACCAGATCAATGTGGAGCTATATACAGGGAGTACCAGATCAATGTGGAGCTATATACAGGGAGTACCAGATCAATGTGGAGCTATATACGGGAGTACCAGATCAATGTGGAGCTATATACAGGGAGTACCAGATCAATGTGGAGCTATATACAGGGAGTACCAGATCAATGTGGAGCTATATACAGGGAGTACCAGATCAATGTGGAGCTATATACAGGGAGTACCAGTACCAGATCAATGTGGAGCTATATACGGGAGTACCAGATCAATGTGGAGCTATATACAGGGAGTACCAGATCAATGTGGAGCTATATACAGGGAGTACCAGATCAATGTGGAGTTATATACAGGGAGTACCAGATCAATGTGGAGCTATATACAGGGAGTACCAGATCAATGTGGAGCTATATACAGGAGTACCAGATCAATGTGGAGCTATATACAGGGAGTACCAGATCAATGTGGAGCTATATACAGGGAGTACCAGATCAATGTGGAGCTATATACGGGAGTACCAGATCAATGTGGAGCTATATACAGGGAGTACCAGTACCAGATCAATGTGGAGCTATATACAGGGAGTACCAGATCAATATGGAGCTATAAACAGGGAGTACCAGATCAATGTGGAGTTATATACAGGGAGTACCAGATCAATGTGGAGCTATATACGGGGAGTACCAGATCAATGTGGAGCTATATACAGGAGTACCAGATCAATGTGGAGCTATATACAGGGAGTACCAGATCAATATGGAGCTATATACAGGGAGTACCAGATCAATGTGGAGCTATATACAGGGAGTACCAGATCAATATGGAGCTATAAACAGGGAGTACCAGATCAATGTGGAGCTATATACAGGGAGTACCAGATCAATGTGGAGCTATATACAGGGAGTACCAGATCAATATGGAGCTATATACAGGGAGTACCAGATCAATGTGGAGTTATATACAGGGAGTACCAGATCAATGTGGAGCTATATACAGGGAGTACCAGATCAATGTGGAGCTATATACGGGAGTACCAGATCAATGTGGCGCTATATACAGGGAGTACCAGATCAATGTGGAGTTATATACAGGGAGTACCAGATCAATGTGGAGTTATATACAGGGAGTACCAGATCAATGTGGAGCTATATACAGGGAGTACCAGATCAATGTGGAGTTATATACGGGGAGTACCAGATCAATGTGGCGCTATATACAGGGAGTACCAGATCAATGTGGAGTTATATACAGGGAGTACCAGATCAATGTGGAGCTATATACAGGGAGTACCAGATCAATATGGAGCTATAAACAGGGAGTACCAGATCAATGTGGAGCTATATACAGGGAGTACCAGATCAATGTGGAGCTATATACAGGGAGTACCAGATCAATATGGAGCTATATACAGGGAGTACCAGATCAATGTGGAGTTATATACAGGGAGTACCAGATCAATGTGGAGCTATATACAGGGAGTACCAGATCAATGTGGAGCTATATACGGGGAGTACCAGATCAATGTGGAGCTATATACAGGGAGTACCAGATCAATATGGAGCTATATACAGGAGTACCAGTACCAGATCAATGTGGAGTTATATACAGGGAGTACCAGATCAATGTGGAGCTATATACAGGGAGTACCAGATCAATGTGGAGCTATATACGGGAGTACCAGATCAATGTGGAGCTATATACGGGAGTACCAGATCAATGTGGAGTTATACACAGGGAGTACCAGTACCAGATCAATGTGGAGCTATATACAGGGAGTACCAGATCAATGTGGAGCTATATACGGGAGTACCAGATCAATGTGGAGCTATATACGGGGAGTACCAGATCAATGTGGAGCTATATACAGGGAGAACCAGATCAATGTGGAGCTATATACAGGGAGTACCAGATCAATGTGGAGCTATATACAGGGAGTACCAGATCAATATGGAGCTATATACAGGGAGTACCAGATCAATGTGGAGCTATATACAGGGAGTACCAGATCAATGTGGAGCTATATACAGGGAGTACCAGATCAATATGGAGCTATATACAGGGAGTACCAGATCAATGTGGAGCTATAAACAGGGAGTACCAGATCAATGTGGAGCTATATACAGGGAGAACCAGATCAATGTGGAGCTATATACAGGGAGTACCAGATCAATGTGGAGCTATATACAGGGAGTACCAGATCAATATGGAGCTATATACAGGGAGTACCAGATCAATGTGAAGCTATATACAGGGAGTACCAGATCAATGTGGAGCTATATACAGGGAGTACCAGATCAATATGGAGCTATATACAGGGAGTACCAGATCAATGTGGAGCTATAAACAGTGAGTACCAGATCAAAGTGGAGCTATATACAGGAAGTACCAGATCAATGTGGAGCTATAAACAGGGAGTACCAGATCAATGTGGGGCTATATACAGGGAGTACCAGTACCAGATCAATGTGGAGCTATATACAGGGAGTACCAGATCAATGTGGAGCTATATACGGGGAGTACCAGATCAATGTGGAGCTATATACAGGAGTACCAGTACCAGATCAATGTGGAGCTATATACAGGGAGTACCAGATCAATATGGAGCTATAAACAGGGAGTACCAGATCAATGTGGAGTTATATACAGGGAGTACCAGATCAATGTGGAGCTATATACGGGGAGTACCAGATCAATGTGGAGCTATATACAGGGAGTACCAGATCAATGTGGAGCTATATACAGGGAGTACCAGATCAATATGGAGCTATATACAGGGAGTACCAGATCAATGTGGAGCTATATACAGGGAGTACCAGATCAATATGGAGCTATAAACAGGGAGTACCAGATCAATGTGGAGCTATATACAGGGAGTACCAGATCAATGTGGAGCTATATACAGGGAGTACCAGATCAATATGGAGCTATATACAGGAGTACCAGATCAATGTGGAGTTATATACAGGGAGTACCAGATCAATGTGGAGCTATATACAGGGAGTACCAGATCAATGTGGAGCTATATACGGGGAGTACCAGATCAATGTGGCGCTATAGGGGAGTACCAGATCAATGTGGAGTTATATACAGGGAGTACCAGATCAATGTGGAGTTATATACAGGGAGTACCAGATCAATGTGGAGCTATATACAGGGAGTACCAGATCAATGTGGAGCTATATACGGGGAGTACCAGATCAATGTGGAGCTATATACAGGAGTACCAGATCAATATGGAGCTATATACAGGGAGTACCAGTACCAGATCAATGTGGAGTTATATACAGGGAGTACCAGATCAATGTGGAGCTATATACAGGGAGTACCAGATCAATGTGGAGCTATATACGGGAGTACCAGATCAATGTGGAGCTATATACGGGGGAGTACCAGATCAATGTGGAGTTATACACAGGGAGTACCAGTACCAGATCAATGTGGAGCTATATACGGGAGTACCAGATCAATGTGGAGCTATATACAGGGAGTACCAGATCAATGTGGAGCTATATACAGGGAGTACCAGATCAATGTGGAGTTATATACAGGGAGTACCAGATCAATGTGGAGTTATATACAGGAGTACCAGATCAATGTGGAGCTATATACGGGGAGTACCAGATCAATGTGGAGCTATATACAGGGAGTACCAGATCAATGTGGAGTTATATACAGGGAGTACCAGATCAATGTGGAGCTATATACAGGGAGTACCAGATCAATGTGGAGCTATATACAGGGAGTACCAGATCAATGTGGAGCTATATACAGGGAGTACCAGATCAATGTGGAGCTATATACGGGGAGTACCAGATCAATGTGGAGCTATATACAGGGAGTACCAGATCAATGTGGAGCTATATACAGGGAGTACCAGATCAATGTGGAGCTATATACAGGGAGTACCAGATCAATGTGGAGCTATATACAGGGAGTACCAGTACCAGATCAATGTGGAGCTATATACAGGGAGTACCAGATCAATGTGGAGCTATATACAGGGAGTACCAGATCAATGTGGAGCTATATACAGGGAGTACCAGATCAATGTGGAGTTATATACAGGGAGTACCAGATCAATGTGGAGCTATATACAGGGAGTACCAGATCAATGTGGAGCTATATACAGGGAGTACCAGATCAATGTGGAGCTATATACAGGGAGTACCAGATCAATGTGGAGCTATATACAGGGAGTACCAGATCAATGTGGAGCTATATACGGGAGTACCAGATCAATGTGGAGCTATATACAGGGAGTACCAG
This sequence comes from Oncorhynchus keta, assembly GCF_023373465.1. Lineage (NCBI taxonomy): Eukaryota > Metazoa > Chordata > Actinopteri > Salmoniformes > Salmonidae > Oncorhynchus > Oncorhynchus keta. Next base: position 67,085 of record NW_026287517.1, on the reverse strand, counting down.
TACCAGATCAATGTGGAGCTATATACAGGGAGTACCAGATCAATATGGAGCTATAAACAGGGAGTACCAGATCAATGTGGAGTTATATACAGGGAGTACCAGATCAATGTGGAGCTATATACGGGGAGTACCAGATCAATGTGGAGCTATATACAGGGAGTACCAGATCAATGTGGAGCTATATACAGGAGTACCAGATCAATATGGAGCTATATACAGGAGTACCAGATCAATGTGGAGCTATATACAGGGAGTACCAGATCAATATGGAGCTATAAACAGGGAGTACCAGATCAATGTGGAGCTATATACAGGGAGTACCAGATCAATGTGGAGCTATATACAGGGAGTACCAGATCAATATGGAGCTATATACAGGGAGTACCAGATCAATGTGGAGTTATATACAGGGAGTACCAGATCAATGTGGAGCTATATACAGGGAGTACCAGATCAATGTGGAGCTATATACGGGAGTACCAGATCAATGTGGCGCTATATACAGGGAGTACCAGATCAATGTGGAGTTATATACAGGGAGTACCAGATCAATGTGGAGTTATATACAGGGAGTACCAGATCAATGTGGAGCTATATACAGGGAGTACCAGATCAATGTGGAGTTATATACGGGAGTACCAGATCAATGTGGCGCTATATACAGGGAGTACCAGATCAATGTGGAGTTATATACAGGGAGTACCAGATCAATGTGGAGCTATATACAGGAGTACCAGATCAATATGGAGCTATAAACAGGAGTACCAGATCAATGTGGAGCTATATACAGGGAGTACCAGATCAATGTGGAGCTATATACAGGGAGTACCAGATCAATATGGAGCTATATACAGGGAGTACCAGATCAATGTGGAGTTATATACAGGGAGTACCAGATCAATGTGGAGCTATATACAGGGAGTACCAGATCAATGTGGAGCTATATACGGGAGTACCAGATCAATGTGGAGCTATATACAGGAGTACCAGATCAATATGGAGCTATATACAGGGAGTACCAGTACCAGATCAATGTGGAGTTATATACAGGGAGTACCAGATCAATGTGGAGCTATATACAGGGAGTACCAGATCAATGTGGAGCTATATACGGGGAGTACCAGATCAATGTGGAGCTATATACGGGGAGTACCAGATCAATGTGGAGTTATACACAGGAGTACCAGTACCAGATCAATGTGGAGCTATATACAGGGAGTACCAGATCAATGTGGAGCTATATACGGGGAGTACCAGATCAATGTGGAGCTATATACGGGGAGTACCAGATCAATGTGGAGCTATATACAGGGAGTACCAGATCAATGTGGAGCTATATACAGGGAGTACCAGATCAATGTGGAGCTATATACAGGGAGTACCAGATCAATATGGAGCTATATACAGGGAGAACCAGATCAATGTGGAGCTATATACAGGGAGTACCAGATCAATGTGGAGCTATATACAGGGAGTACCAGATCAATATGGAGCTATATACAGGGAGTACCAGATCAATGTGAAGCTATATACAGGGAGTACCAGATCAATGTGGAGCTATATACAGGGAGTACCAGATCAATGTGGAGCTATATACGGGAGTACCAGATCAATGTGGAGCTATATACAGGGAGTACCAGATCAATATGGAGCTATAAACAGGGAGTACCAGATCAATGTGGAGCTATATACAGGGAGTACCAGATCAATGTGGAGCTATATACAGGGAGTACCAGATCAATATGGAGCTATATACAGGGAGTACCAGATCAATGTGGAGTTATATACAGGGAGTACCAGATCAATGTGGAGCTATATACAGGGAGTACCAGATCAATGTGGAGCTATATACAGGGAGTACCAGATCAATGTGGAGCTATATACAGGGAGTACCAGATCAATGTGGAGTTATATACAGGGAGTACCAGATCAATGTGGAGCTATATACAGGGAGTACCAGATCAATGTGGAGCTATATACAGGGAGTACCAGTACCAGATCAATGTGGAGCTATATACAGGGAGTACCAGATCAATGTGGAGCTATATACAGGGAGTACCAGATCAATATGGAGCTATAAACAGGAGTACCAGATCAATGTGGAGCTATATACAGGAGTACCAGATCAATGTGGAGCTATATACAGGGAGTACCAGATCAATATGGAGCTATATACAGGGAGTACCAGATCAATGTGGAGTTATATACAGGGAGTACCAGATCTATGTGGAGCTATATACAGGGAGTACCAGATCTATGTGGAGCTATACACAGGGAGTACCAGATCAATGTGGAGCTATATACAGGGAGTACCAGATCTATGTGGAGCTATATACAGGGAGTACCAGATCTATGTGGAGCTATATACAGGGAGTACCAGATCTATGTGGAGCTATACACAGGGAGTACCAGTACCAGATCAATGTGCAGATGTAGGAGATATTTGGTATAGAGGTAACATTGTATCGTGAGGTCAGTTCCCAGCCCTAGTTTGGTTTTATGAGTCAGATAGTCAGGCTAAGTCCCAAATCACACCCTATTCCCTACACACTATATACAGGGTACCAGATTTTTAGGATGCAGATGGTACACACAGCGACATGACGCCCACAGGAGACAGGCTTCACCAAGTCCACAAGATACATTGGCATTTGGAAAGTTACGGCACTTTCAGAGATGACATGGGATTTCTCTGTCAGGGGCTAAACACCTGGCCCTGATAATAGAACCTTATAGCCCACTAATTCTAATCCAGGTTCCCACTAACGCTCCCACTAAGATGAAAGTAGGGGAAGTTCAACTGTGTTCACCACATGTGCGAGTTCAATCACCTGCATGTTCCACAGCAAGGGAGCTTGTGAATAATTCATTAGGATTGCGTCCCAAATTCTCTTTAGGGTCCATATGACTCTGGTAAAATGCAGTGCACTATATAGGGAGTAGGGATGCATCCTAGATCTCAGCAGTCTGAAAAGCTGATCAGTATGACAGCTGTCTTAAAGTGTTGTTTCTGATTCACTGGTGTGAGATTGACAACATCTGATAGAAAATGAGCTGTGATTGACACAGCCCCATGGTGCCAACCACACACACACACACACACACACACACACACACACACACACACACACACACACACACACACACACACACACACACACACACACACACACACACACACACACACACACACACACACACACACACACACACACACACACACACACACACACACACACACACACAGAGAGAGAGAGAGAGAGAGAAATAGGACCTTGTCTGTGCCAAAGCAGATTGCCAGAACACTAACAGGAGGAGAGAGAGGACGTTCTCAATCTGCTGTACTCACTGCAGCCATTAAGAGACGACTATGAGAGATATCCAAGGTTAAGCTGCTCAAACAACCAGCCTGGATCCAAACAATGCATAGATCAACGTCAACATCTGATCTGAGATTTGACATTAACAGATTCTGTCGAACTTGACAGGTCCTCTTCAGGGATTTATCGCTAAATGCCTTTCGGTTGACAAACTTCAAACTAAGGGGATTATTAAGTAGTCAACCCGTTACTCTGTGATAAGGTCCATTAGTGAGAAATTCTAAAGCTTTTAAAGATGGACTGCAGTGGTGTAGATAATCATTCATAGCCTACTGTAGTCCTGGGCTGGAAAGCAGCAGGGTATCACAGCTACCGCTCAATGCTATATATTACAATTTACGAGGAGAGATTTACTGCTCGTTCTGATCTTTACTGCTCGTTCTGATCTCACCACTGCTGTATTACAAGGATAAATCAGTGTGGTAACAAGCTCCAAATCATTGGGCTCCAGCACGAAGCAGCTCTCCTGCTATACAACAAACAGAGACAGGGCCCCTGTCTTTACCTGTGTCAAATTAATGCCCGCTGTAAAACGCACCTTACGTCATTAACAAGTGGAGAAGGGACACGTTGAGCATCAGAGGCCAATGCTCTGGTATGGATTCTACAGTTGTGGCCAAAAGTTTTGAGAACGACACAAATATTAGTCTGCTGCCTCAGTTTGTATGACGGCAATTTGCATGTACTCCAGAATGTTATGAAGAGTGATCAGATGAATTGCAATTAATTGCAAAGTCCCTCTTTATTTTATTTATTTTATTTCACCTACCAGGTAGGCTAGTTGAGAACAAGTTTTAATTTACAACTGCGACCTGGCCAAGATAAAGCATAGCAGTGTGAACTGACAACAACACAGAGTTACACATGGAGTAAACAATAAACATGCATTTGCCATGCAAATGAACTGAATCCCCAAAAAACATTTCCACTGCATTTCAGCCCTGCCACAAAAGGACCAGCTGACATCATGTCAGTGATTCTCTCGTTAACACAGGTGTGAGTGCTGGCGAGGACAAGGCTGGAGATCACTCTGTCATGCTGATTGAGTTCGAATAACAGACTGGAAGCTTCAAAAGGAGGGTGGTGCCTAGAATCTTCATCCTCTGTCAATCATGGTTACCTGCAAGGAAACTCGTGCCGTCATCATTGCTTTGCACAAAAAGGGCTTCACAGGCAAGGATATTGCTGCCAGTAAGATTGCACCTAAATCAACAATTTTTCGGATCATCCAAGAACTTCAAGAAGAGCAGTTCAATTGTTGTGAAGAAGGCTTCAGGGCGCCCAAGAAAGTCAAGCAAGCGCCAGAAGCGTCGCCTAAAGTTGATTCAGCTGTGGGATCGGGGCACCACCAGTACAGAGCTTGCTCAGGAATGGCGGCAGGCAGGTGTGAGTGCATCTGCACGCACAGTGAGGCAAATACTTTTGGAGGATGGCAGCAAAGAAGCCACTTCTCTCCAGGAAAAACAAAAGGTACAGGGATTGGACTGCTGAGGACTGGAGTAAAGTCATTTTCTCTGATGAATCCCCTTTCCGATTGTTTGGGGCATCCGGAAAAAGCTTGTCTGGAGAAGACATCAGTCCTGTGTCATGCCAACAGTAAAGCATCCTGAGACCATTTATGTGTGGGGTTGCTTCTCAGCCAAGGGAGTGGTCTCACTCACAGCCATGAATAAATAATGGTACCAACACATCCTCTGAGAGCAACTCCTCCCAACCATCCAGGAACAGTTTGGTGACGAACAATGCCTTTTCCAGCATGATGGAGCACCTTGCCATAAGGCAAAAGTGATAACTAAGTGGCTCGGGAACAAACCATCGATATTTTGGGTCCATGGCAAGGAAACTCCCCAGACCTTAATCCCATTGAGATCTTGTGGTCAATCCTCAAGAGGCGGGTGGACAAACAAAAACCCACAAATTCTGACAAACTCCAAGCATTGATTATGCAAGAATGGGCTGCCATCAGTCAGGATGTGGCCCAGAAGTTAATTGACAGCATGCCAGGGCAGATTGCAGAGGTCTTGAAAAAGAAGGGTCAACACTGCAAATATTGACTCTTTGCATCAACTATTTGTAATTATCAATAAAAGCCTTTGACACTTATGAAATGCTTGTAATTATACTTCAGTATTCCATAGTAACATCTGACAAAAATATCTAAAGACAATGAAGCAGCAAACTTTTTGGCAATTAATATTTGTGTTCTTTTGGCCACGACTGCTCTCATAACCATCAATACCATGAATATAAAATACTGAAGACGATTCATGGACTACCAATTCTATTAGACATGAGGGCATATGATATGTCTCCTGAGATCTCCTACCACAACCACCTCAACATACGCAGCACAATCAAGAGCTACTATTGAGGGTTGTCAACAAGTACAATATGTATTAGGCCTATGAAATAGAATGATTATTACAAGACTGATCGCCTCACAAGCAGAATCAAAAGCTGCTGTTGGGTTTGAAAAACAAAACGCTATGTCATATATATGGACGTTTTAAACAACATGTCTCGTTTTGTGGAGATCCGAGGACAATGTCGTGGGATGAAAAGACGACAGACTGGAGAGGGGCCCTTGAGAGGCTCCTCCAGGCTCCACACATCCTCAGAACCCACTGAACAAGCTCATCTCCATGGAGACAAGGTCGATAAGTGGCCCCAAGTGCACTTAGAAGGACCCTTCCTATCTCCAATATATGGTCTAGGGCACTAGGGTTGGGTCGGGGCACACTCAGTGAGACTCTAGGGTTTGTCTCCTCCATCATCAAAAAGGAAATTGGTTATGCAAGAACACCATCTCATTACCAACACCCATAGAAAGGGGAGAGAGAGAGAAAAGGAGAGATATGAGTTTAGGCTTGAAGGAGAGGCTCTTGGGTAATCAGGCTACTCAAAGCCTATTCACTGCTATCTTGCCTGCCTTATTGTGCAGACAGACAGTTCACACACACACACACACACACACACACACACACACACACACACACACACACACACACACACACACACACACACACACACACACACACACACACACACACACACACACACACACACACACACACACACACACACACACACACACACTAAAGGCACGGACAGACCGCTAGGATTGTCGAGCATCCACCAGCCGAGATTAATCAGCACCTCTGAACAGAGTGCTGGTCGTAACTTGCAAACCGATTCTACATTTAGAAACGGGCAAAAATGACGTCCGTCAGTCACCAACGGCTGGTAACTACAACACAAAGAAAAACAAAGAAAACAAACTAACGGCAAATGAAAAGGCTGCTTGCTTACTGTGCAAACTGACAATGGGTCTGGTGAGTTCTCCTTTAGACAACAGGACAAAGAGACCATTCAAAAATGTGACATGCTGTTTAAAATACCCTTAAATAACTTGTTTTTATTTACATTTTATTTAACCTTTATTTAACTAGGCAAGTTAGTTAAAGAACACATTCTTATTTAAAACGACGGCCTACACCAGCCAAAGCTGGGCCAATTCTGTGCCACCCTATGGGACTCCCAATCACGGCCGGTTGTGATAAAGCCTGGATTCTGTAGTGACGCCTCAACCACTGAGATGCAGTGCCTTAGACCGCTGCGCCACTCGGAAGCACAATCCCAATTCAATTCCTAGCCCCTACATCACTTTAACCCTGTTGCATACACCCATCCGATCTTTTCAGATCTATCAGGGAAATGGGCTGGGAGCTAGAAGTTGATTTGGGACTGGGCCTATATCGAGTTGATTTGGGACTGGGCCTATATCTAGGAGCTGATTTGGATCTAGGACTATATCGAGTTGATTTGGGACTGGGCCTATATCTTGCCCTCTTTTGGAGAATCTTGTCCTAAAATAATGTCTGAATTGGAACTGGGCCTATATCAAATCAAATCAAATTCTATTTGTCACATACACATGGTTAGCAGATGTTAATGCGAGTGTAGCGAAATGCTTGTGCTTCTAGTTCCGACAAATGCAGTGATAACCAACAAGTAATCTAACTAACAATTCCAAAACTACTGTCTTATACACAGTGTAAGGGGATAAAGAATATGTACATAAGGATATATGAATGAGTGATGGTACAGAGCAGCATACAGTAGATGGTATCGAGTACAGTATATACATATGAGATGAGTATGTAGACAAAGTAAACAAAGTGGCATAGTTAAAGTGGCTAGTGATACATCTAGGAGCTGATTTGCAACTGGGCCTATATCGAGTTGATTTGGGACTGGGCCTATATCTAGGAGCTGATTTGGATCTAGGACTATATCGAGTTGATTTGGGACTGGGCCTATATCTTGCCCTCTTTTGGAGAATCTTGTCCTAAAATAATGGCTGAATTGGAACTGGGCCTATATCAAATCAAATCAAATTTTATTTGTCACATACACATGGTTAGCAGATGTTAATGCGAGTGTAGCGAAATGCTTGTGCTTCTAGTTCCGACAATACAGTGATAACCAACAAGTAATCTAACTAACAATTCCAAAACTACTGTCTTATACACAGTGTAAGGGGATAAGGAATATGTACATAAGGATATATGAATGAGTGATGGTACAGAGCAGCATACAGTAGATGGTATCGAGTACAGTATATACATATGAGATGAGTATGTAGACAAAGTAAACAAAGTGGCATAGTTAAAGTGGCTAGTGATACATCTAGGAGCTGATTTGCAACTGGGCCTATATCGAGTTGATTTGGGACTGGGCCTATATCTAGAAGTTGATTTGAGACTGGGCCTATGTCTAGAAGTTGATTTGGGACTGGTCCTATATCTAGGAGTTTATTTGGAACTGGGCCTATATCGAGTTGATTTAGGACTGCGCCTATATCTTGCCCTCTTTTGGAGAAGTTTGTCCTAAAATAATTGCTGAATTGGGATGTCCGTGCTAGTCTGTGTGTGGTGTGGTGTGTGTGGGCTGTCTGTGTGACGTGGATCTGAGATTAAAGTGAGCTGTGGTTTAGCAGCAAGCATTAAATCCAGAGGTGCTGACCACAGTGGCTTTCTTCTGTGATGAGTGTGGATGGTGTGGATGGAGAAAGACCCAGTGTGTGTGTGTGTGTGTGTGTGTGTGTGTGTGTGTGTGTGTGTGTGTGTGTGTGTGTGTGTTAAAGTGAGTGAGTGAGGTCACGCAGGATCAGCACAATCACTTATTTTCGGCCCTTTTACTGAACACATACCATCATGTCCTCAATAAGAGACTGGGTAATATTGATGTATTATCAAATGTCCTCAATAAGAGACTGGGTAATATTGATGTATTATCAAATGTCCTCACTAAGGGACTGGGTAATATTGATGTATTATCATGTATTATCAAATGTCCTCACTAAGGGACTGGGTAATATTGATGTATTATCATGTATTATCAAATGTCCTCACTAAGGGACTGGGTAATATTGATGTCTTATCATGTATTATCAAATGTCCTCACTGGTTCCAAGATTCCAAGATGGCGTAGCAGTCGGACGTGTGTTTTGTCTTGTCCCGTCCTGTCTGGTGTAAATATAGTGTAAATATAGTTTTCCTCGTTTTTTTCTGTATATATTTCGTACATATTTTAATCTCACTTTCCAACTAGAGCTGAATATACTCTCCTGCAACCCGCATCACCCAATGTGGTATGGATCTGCTTTTTCTATACTTTACTTTAGAACCGGAACCCCCATCAGAAGCTAGCCAGCTAACTAGCTAGTACTCAGTTAGCCACTGCTAGCGGTCTTCAAAGCTAACTAGGACACCAGCGCGACATCAACCCAGAGCATATCAGACTGCTTTTTCTCTACCACATCTCCGGATTCCTACCGCAAGCTCTGAACCTTTACACCGGATCATCGCAACTAGCTAGCTGCAATCCGAGTGGCTACTCCTGGCTAACGTCTCTGTCCCAAAGCAAGCACCAGTTAGCCTTGAGCTAGCCTCGAGCTAAGCCCATCTCCCGACTAGCCGAAGAGGTCCAACAATACCTCTTTTGCCAATTGGCCTGGACCCTTTACTGCCGACACGGAGCCCCGCCGATCCATCACGACTGGTCCGCCGACATAATCGTCCGAGGTGGTTTCAACAGGCTTTTTCGTTGCGACATCGCCAAAGACCCATCTGCTGGCCAAGGCCCGCAAGCTTTCTGAATCGCTGTGTCTCCAGCTCACCTAGCGTACTAGAGCACCTGTAGCATACTCCTGGTCTACAATTACCCGGGCCCACGACCGGTCTGTCGATGTCACCGCATGAAGAGGAATAAACAGACTCACCCCATCGCGACGTCCCCCAAAGGTTAACTCCCTAGCCCTCGCTATCTCCCTGCTTGCTAATTCGGCCTGCTAACGGCTAGCTTGTCTAGCCCGGGCCTACGAACTGTTAGCTTGTTAGCACAGGCCTGCTAACCATCTGAATCACCGCATCCCAAACACTCTGAACCCATTTACTTTCTATCTCTTTTTGATTTTTTATTTGGTTTATACCTTCCGGAAACCTGCCTCACCCACTGTGATACGGAATCGCTATTACTTTTAATTTTTATTTTATTTTTATGACACACTCAAGAACTACATAGCTGACGCACGCTGGACTGTCCATTAATCACGGTACTCCATTCTGCTTGTTGGTTTATCTGTCGGCCCAGTTGCCTAGTCAACGCCATTTTACCTGCTGTTTGTTGTGATAGCTGATTAGCCTCGCCTACTGTTTTTAGCTAGCTTTCCCAATTCAACACCTGTAATTACTGTATGCCTCGCTGTATGTCTCTCTCAAATGTCAATATGCCTTGTATACTGTTGTTCAGGTTAGTTATCATTGTTTTAGTTCACAATGGAGCCCCTAGATCCACTCTGCATACCCCTGTTACCTCCTTTGTCCCACCTCCCACACATGCGGTGACCTCACCCATTACAACCAGCATGTCCAGAGATACAACCTCTCTCATCATCACCCAGTGCCTGGGCTTACCTCTGCTGTACCCGCACCCCACCATACCCCTGTCTGCGCATTATGCCCTGAATATATTCTACCATGCCCAGAAACCTGCTCCTCTTATCCTCTGCCCCCAATGCTCTAGGCGACCAGTTTTGATAGCCTTTAGCCGCACCCTCATACTACTCCTTCTCTGTTCCGCGGGTGATGTGGAGGTAAACCCAGGCCCTGCATGTCCCCAGGTACCCTCATTTGTTGACTTCTGTGATCGAAAAAGCCTTGGTTTTATGCATGTCAACATCAGAAGCCTCCTCCCTAAGTTTGTTTTACTCACTGCTTTAGCACACTCTGCTAACCCTGATGTCCTTGCCGTGTCTGAATCCTGGCTCAGGAAGGCCACCAAAAATTCAGAGATTTCCATACCCAACTATAACATCTTCCGTCAACATAGAACTGCCAAAGGGGGCGGAGTCGCAGTCTTCTGCAGAGATAGCCTGCAAAGTAATGTCATACTTTCCAGGTCCATACCCAAACAGTTTGAACTACTAATTTTGAAAATTACTCTCTCCAGAAACAAGTCTCTCACTGTTGCCGCCTGCTACCGACCAACCCTCAGCTCTCAGCTGTGCCCTGGACACCATTTGTGAATTGATCGCCCCCCATCTAGCTTCAGAGTTTGTTCTGTTAGGTGACCTAAACTGGGATATGGTTAACACCCCGGCAGTCCTACAATCTAAGCTAGATGCCCTCAATCTCACTCAAATCATCAAGGAACCCACCAGGTACAACCCTAACTCTGTAAACAAGGGCACCCTCATAGATGTCATCCTGACCAACTGGCCCTCCAAATATACCTCCGCTGTCTTCAACCAGGATCTCAGAGATCACTGCCTCATTGCCTGTGTCCGCCACGGAGCCGCAGTCAAACGACCACCCTCATCACTGTCAAACGCTCCCTAAAACACTTCTGTGAGCAGGCCTTTCTAATCGACCTGGCCCGGGTATCCTGGAAGGACATTGACCTCATCCCGTCAGTTGAGGACGCCTGGTCATTCTTTAAAAGTAACTTCCTCACCATTTTAGATAAGCATGCTCCGTTCAAAAATGCAGAACCAAGAACAGATACAGCCCTTGGTTCACTCCAGACCTGACTGCCCTCGACCAGCACAAAAACATCCTGTGGCGGACTGCAATAGCATCGAATAGCCCCCGTGATATGCAACTGTTCAGGGAAGTCAGGAACCAATACACGCAGTCAGTCAGGAAAGCTAAGGCCAGCTTCTTCAGGCAGAAGTTTGCATCCTGTAGCTCCAACTCCAAAAAGTTCTGGGACACTGTGAAGTCCATGGAGAACAAGAGCACCTCCTCCCAGCTGCCCACTGCACTGAGGCTAGGAAACACGGTCTCCACCGATAAATCCATGATTATCGAAAACTTCAATAAGCACTTCTCAACGGCTGGCCATGCCTTCCGCCTGGCTACTCCAACCTCGGCCAACAGCTCCGCCCCCCCCGTAGCTCCTCACCCAAGCCTCTCCAGGTTCTCCTTTACCCAAATCCAGATAGCAGATGTTCTGAAAGAGCTGCAAAACCTGGACCCGTACAAATCAGCTGGGCTTGACAATCTGGACCCTCTATTTCTGAAACTATCTGCCGCCATTGTCGCAACCCCTATTACCAGCCTGTTCAACCTCTCTTTCATATCGTCTGAGATCCCCAAGGATTGGAAAGCTGCCGCAGTCATCCCCCTCTTCATAGGAGGAGACACCCTGGACCCAAACTGTTATAGACCTATATCCATCCTGCCCTACCTATCTAAGGTCTTCGAAAGCCAAGTCAACAAACAGGTCACTGACCATCTCGAATCCCACCGTACCTTTCTCCGCTGTGCAATCTGGTTTCCGAGCCGGTCACGGGTGCACCTCAGCCACACTCAAGGTACTAAACGATATCATAACCGCCATCGATAAAAGACAGTACTGTGCAGCCATCTTCATCGACCTCGCCAAGGCTTTCGACTCTGTCAATCACCATATTATTATCGGCAGACTCAACAGCCTCGGTTTTTCGGATGACTGCCTTGCCTGGTTCACCAATTACTTTGCAGACAGAGTTCAGTGTGTCAAATCGGAGGGCATGCTGTCCGGTCCTCCGGCAGTCTCTATGGGGTGCCACAGGGTTCAATTCTCGGGCCGACTCTTTTCTCTGTATATATCAATGATGTTGCTCTTGCTGCGGGCGATTCCCTGATCCACCTCTACGCAGACGACACCATTCTATATACTTTCGGCCCGTCATTGGACACTGTGCTATCTAACCTCCAAACGAGCTTCAATGCCATACAGCACTCCTTCCGTGGCCTCCAACTGCTCTTGAACGCGAGTAAAACCAAATGCATGCTTTTCAACCGATCGCTGCCTGCACCCGCATGCCCGACTAGCATCACCACCCTGGATGGTTCCGACCTTGAATATGTGGACATCTATAAGTACCTAGGTGTCTGGCTAGACTGCAAACTCTCCTTCCAGACTCACATCAAACATCTCCAATCGAAAATCAAATCAAGAGTCGGCTTTCTATTCCACAACAAAGCCTCCTTCACTCACGCTGCCAAGCTTACCCTAGTAAAACTGACTATCCTACCGATCCTCGACTTCGGCGATGTCATCTACAAAATGGCTTCCAACACTCTACTCAGCAAACTGGATGCAGTCTATCACAGTGCCATCCGTTTTGTCACTAAAGCACCTTATACCACCCACCACTGCGACCTGTATGCTCTAGTCGGCTGGCCCTCACTACATATTCGTCGCCAGACCCACTGGCTCCAGGTCATCTACAAGTCCATGCTAGGTAAAGCTCCGCCTTATCTCAGTTCACTGGTCACGATGGCAACACCCATCCGTAGCACGCGCTCCAGCAGGTGTATCTCACTGATCATCCCTAAAGCCAACACCTCATTTGGCCGCCTTTCGTTCCAGTACTCTGCTGCCTGTGACTGGAACGAATTGCAAAAATCGCTGAAGTTGGAGACTTTTATTTCCCTCACCAACTTCAAACATCAGCTATCCGAGCAGCTAACCGATCGCTGCAGCTGTACATAGTCTATAGGTAAATAGCCCACCCATTTTCACCTACCTCATTCCCATACTGTTTTTATACAGTTTTTTTATTTATTTACTTTTCTGCTCTTTTGCACACCAATATCTCTCTACCTGTACATGATCATCTGATCATTTATCACTCCAGTGTTAATCTGCAAAATTGTATTATTCGCCTACCTCCTCATGCCTTTTGCACACATTGTATATAGACTGCCCATTTTTTCTACTGTGTTATTGACTTGTTAATTGTTTACTCCATGTGTAACTCTGTGTTGTCTGTTCACACTGCTATGCTTTATCTTGGCCAGGTCGCAGTTGCAAATGAGAACTTGTTCTCAACTAGCCTACCTGGTTAAATAAAGGTAAAAATAAATAAATAAATAAATAAAACTAAGGGACTGGGTAATATTGATGTCTTATCATGTATCACCAAATGTCCTCACTAAAAAGGCTAGTCAGTAGTCTACATGCTAGTCCTATAAAAGGCTAGCCAGTAGGCTACATTATATTAGTCCTATAAAAGGCTAGTCAGTAGGCTACATTATATTAGTCCTATAAAAGGCTAGTCAGTAGTCTACATGCTAGTCCTATAAAAGCCTAGTCAGTAGTCTACATGCTAGTCCTATAAAAGGCTAGTCAGTAGTCTACATGCTAGTCCTATAAAAGGCTAGTCAGTAAGCTACATTATATTAGTCCTATAAAAGGCTAGTCAGTAGTCTACATTATATTAGTCCTATAAAAGGCTAGTCAGTAGTCTATATTATATTAGTCCTACAAAAGGCTAGTCAGTAGTCTACATTATATTAGTCCTATAAAAGGCTAGTCAGTAAGCTATATTATATTAGTCCTATAAAAGGCTAGTCAGTAGTCTACATTATATTAGTCCTATAAAAGGCTAGTCAGTAAGCTACATTATATTAGTCCTATAAAAGGCTTGTCAGTAAGCTACATTATTTACATTTACATTTAAGTCATTTAGCAGACGCTTTTATCCAGAGCGACTTACAAATTGGATATTAGTCCTATAAAAAGCTAGTCAGTAAGCTACATTATATTAGTCCTATAAAAGGCTAGTCAGTAAGCTACATTATATTAGTCCTATAAAAGGCTAGTCAGTAAGCTACATTATATTAATCCTATAAAAGGCTAGTCAGTAAGCTACATTATATTAGTCCTATAAAAGGCTAGTCAGTAAACTACATTATATTAGTCCTATAAAGGCTAGTCAGTAAGCTACATTATATTAGTCCTATAAAAGGCTAGTCAGTAAGCTATATTATATTAGTCCTATAAAAGGCTAGTCAGTAAGCTACATTATATTAGTCCTATAAAAGGCTAGTCAGTAAGCTACATTATATTAGTACTATAAAAGGCTAGTCAGTAAGCTATATTATATTAGTCCTATAAAAGGCTAGTCAGTAGTCTACATTATATTAGTCCTATAAAAGGCTAGTCAGTAAGCTACATTATATTAGTCCTATAAAAGGCTTGTCAGTAAGCTACATTATTTACATTTACATTTAAGTCATTTAGCAGACGCTTTTATCCAGAGCGACTTACAAATTGGATATTAGTCCTATAAAAAGCTAGTCAGTAAGCTACATTATATTAGTCCTATAAAAGGCTAGTCAGTAAGCTACATTATATTAGTCCTATAAAAGGCTAGTCAGTAAGCTACATTATATTAGTCCTATAAAAGGCTAGTCAGTAAGCTACATTATATTAGTCCTATAAAAGGCTAGTCAGTAAGCTACATTATATTAGTCCTATAAAAGGATAGTCAGTAAGCTACATTATATTAGTCCTATAAAAGGCTAGTCAGTAAGCTACATTATATTAGTCCTATAAAAGGCTAGTCAGTAAGCTACATTATATTAGTCCTATAAAAGGCTAGTCAGTAAGCTACATTATATTAGTACTATAAAAGGCTAGTCAGTAAGCTACATTATATGAGTCCTATAAAAGGCTAGTCATTAAGCTACATTTTATTAGTCCTATAAGAGGCTAGTCAGTAAACTACATTATATTAGTACTATACAAGGCTAGTCAGTAAGCTACATTATATTAGTCCTATAAAAGGCTAGTCAGTAAGCTACATTATATTAGTCCTATAAAAGGCTAGTCAGTAAGCTATATTATATTAGTCCTATAAAAGGCTAGTCAGTAGTCTACATTATATTAGTCCTATAAAAGGCTAGTCAGTAAGCTACATTATATTAGTCCTATAAAAGGCTCATCAGTAAGCTACATTATATTAGTCCTATAAAAGGCTAGTCAGTAAGCTACATTATATTAGTCCTATAAAAGGCTAGTCAGTAAGCTACATTATATTAGTCCTATAAAAGGCTAGTCAGTAAGCTACATTATATTAGTGCTATAAAAGGCTAGTCAGTAAGCTACATTATATTAGTCCTATAAAAGGCTAGTCAGTAAGCTACATTATATTAGTCCTATAAAAGGATAGTCAGTAAGCTACATTATATTAGTCCTATAAAAGGCTAGTCAGTAAGCTACATTATATTAGTCCTATAAAAGGCTAGTCAGTAAACTACATTATATTAGTCCTATAAAAGGCTAGTCAGTAAGCTACATTATATTAGTCCTATAAAAGGCTAGTCAGTAAGCTACATTATATTAGTCCTATAAAAGGCTAGTCAGTAAGCTACATTATATTAGTCCTATAAAAGGCTAGTCAGTAAGCTACATTATATTAGTCCTATAAAAGGCTAGTCAGTAAGCTACATTATATTAGTCCTATAAAAGGATAGTCAGTAAGCTACATTATATTAGTCCTATAAAAGGCTAGTCAGTAAGCTACATTATATTAGTCCTATAAGAGGCTAGTCAGTAAACTACATTATATTAGTACTATACAAGGCTAGTCAGTAAGCTACATTATATTAGTCCTATAAAAGGCTAGTCAGTAAGCTACATTATATTAGTCCTATAAAAGGCTAGTCAGTAAGCTATATTATATTAGTCCTATAAAAGGCTAGTCAGTAGTCTACATTATATTAGTCCTATAAAAGGCTAGTCAGTAAGCTACATTATATTAGTCCTATAAAAGGCTTGTCAGTAAGCTACATTATTTACATTTACATTTAAGTCATTTAGCAGACGCTTTTATCCAGAGCGACTTACAAATTGGATATTAGTCCTATAAAAGCTAGTCAGTAAGCTACATTATATTAGTCCTATAAAAGGCTAGTCAGTAAGCTACATTATATTAGTCCTATAAAAGGCTAGTCAGTAAGCTACATTATATTAATCCTATAAAAGGCTAGTCATTAAGCTACATTTTATTAGTCCTATAAGAGGCTAGTCAGTAAACTACATTATATTAGTACTATACAAGGCTAGTCAGTAAGCTACATTATATTAGTCCTATAAAAGGCTAGTCAGTAAGCTACATTATATTAGTCCTATAAAAGGCTAGTCAGTAAGCTATATTATATTAGTCCTATAAAAGGCTAGTCAGTAGTCTACATTATATTAGTCCTATAAAAGGCTAGTCAGTAAGCTACATTATATTAGTCCTATAAAAGGCTCGTCAGTAAGCTACATTATATTAGTCCTATAAAAGGCTAGTCAGTAAGCTACATTATATTAGTCCTATAAAAGGCTAGTCAGTAAGCTACATTATATTAGTCCTATAAAAGGCTAGTCAGTAAGCTACATTATATTAGTCCTATAAAAGGCTAGTCAGTAAGCTACATTATATTAGTCCTATAAAAGGCTAGTCAGTAAGCTACATTATATTAGTCCTATAAAAGGATAGTCAGTAAGCTACATTATATTAGTCCTATAAAAGGCTAGTCAGTAAGCTACATTATATTAGTCCTATAAGAGGCTAGTCAGTAAACTACATTATATTAGTCCTATAAAAGGCTAGTCAGTAAGCTACATTATATTAGTCCTATAAAAGGCTAGTCAGTAAGCTACATTATATTAGTCCTATAAAAGGCTAGTCAGTAAGCTACATTATATTAGTCCTATAAAAGGCTAGTCAGTAAGCTACATTATATTAGTCCTATAAAAGGCTAGTCAGTAAGCTACATTATATTAGTCCTATAAAAGGCTAGTCAGTAAGCTACATTATATTAGTCCTATAAAAGGCTAGTCAGTAAGCTACATTATATTAGTCCTATAAAAGGCTAGTCAGTAAACTACATTATATTAGTCCTATAAAAGGCTAGTCAGTAAGCTACATTATATTAGTCCTATAAAAGGCTAGTCAGTAAGCTACATTATATTAGTCCTATAAAAGGCTAGTCAGTAAGCTACATTATATTAGTCCTATAAAAGGCTAGTCAGTAGTCTACATTATATTAGTCCTATAAAAGGCTAGTCAGTAAACTACATTATATTAGTCCTATAAAAGGCTAGTCAGTAAGCTACATTATATTAGTCCTATAAAAGGCTAGTCAGTAAGCTACATTATATTAGTCCTATAAAAGGCTAGTCAGTAAACTACATTATATTAGTCCTATAAAAGGCTAGTCAGTAAGCTACATTATATTAGTCCTATAAAAGGCTAGTCAGTAAGCTACATTATATTAGTCCTATAAAAGGCTAGTCAGTAAGCTACATTATATTAGTCCTATAAAAGGCTAGTCAGTAAGCTACATGCAGTATGCTGTCTGAGTGTAAAGCTCTTATAGCAGAACATGTCATTGATCATTGTAACTGTTTTTAATGTGTTTACGATGACTACTTCCTGCTGACCTCTTGCCAGGTCCCCCTAGGTCTTTTCCTGGTTCTAACAAGGTCAGATGTTAGAGGTCAGAGGGCGATCAGGGTGCCTACAACTGCAAATCAAATTTTCAACGTCAGTCTCACCAGTAAGAGATGCTGTTTGTCCCAAATGGCACCCCATTCCCTATGGGCCCTAGTCACGAGTGCCATTTGGGTAGCCATGATCCTATTAAAATGTTATTGATGTTGGAAAAGGCTGAGTCATGGCTGTGATTCAATGAAATGTTTCTCATTGGTTTATCTTCTATCCCTGAGGAGTAATTATAGAAGGCTATACAGTGTCCTTGTTAGAGGTGCACCTGGCTGGGTCCTGTTCAGTAGACACCAAATGGAAGAAAACAGAGTAAAACCGGAAGGAACTAGTAGTATATGTCCGGTAAAAAAAAAAGAGGCAATTTTCGACTTCTGCTGCATTTGGTTTTGAAACGTTTTGCTAAGGTGTGCCCTAATTAACACAATGTTTTGGTTTGGTGTGAGTAGTGATGAATTAAGGGTGTCCTGTACTTCGTTGTAGCTACCAAGATGCATGCGTTTACTATCTGCCTAGAACCCACCTCCTGAATGTATTGACTGGATGTGCCCAGCAGTATGTCATCAAGTGTTGATAGTTGAGTTAGTTGATGTAAACACCTACAGTCACACATGCAAGCAGAGCCCTGACTGACGAGCACTACAGTCCGCAACAAACATCTGAGAGAAACAGAGAAGGGATCGAGAGAGAGAGAATATGGTATAAATAGTGACAGAGCAAAAGGAAGGAGAAGAAAAAGATAGGACACCCTATTCCCTACGAAGTGCACTACTTTTGATAGAGCTCTGGTCAAAAGCAGTGCAATACATCGGTTATAGGGTGTCACTTGGGAAGCTCTCATTCTGAAGGCTCTATGGAGAGATGTGCTAGAGAGAAATGGCTGACTGGTTGACACAAAGCTCTCTGTAAACCTTACTGTCATCCATCTACCTTGTTAAATGAAGACTGTCTGTCTGGATAGGTTGAGTCAACTGTCTAGCAGGACCAGACAATGTTTATTCATTCAAATTAAATCCATTTAATATATCACCTCCCTTTAAGGATATTGGACATTGGAGGGATGTTTGGTTATTTGGCTGAGGAGTTTCAGATTAGGCATCTTTGTGTGTGTGCGTGCGTGTGCGTGTGCATGTGCGCGTGTGTGTGTGTGTGTGTGTGTGTGTGTGTGTGTGTGTCAGGGTTTTTGACCGGCAGCATTTTAAATGACCGGACATGCATTGGGTGCGGTGCTAACCTGATTAGGATGTCGACCCACGGAGTTCAGAAGGACAGAAATCACATTTCGTTGATGATTATTCATCTTCAGAGAACATGATCCAGGATGCAACGGGGTGCCTCCTTCTTACCCAATTCTGATGTGCACTTTGAAGATATCTACTTTTCCTCAGCAAACAAGACCAGCAATGGATCACTTGATTCACTTGCCTATGTTAGTCTACTATCCCCCAAAGTGGAAAAGTTGATCTATTATAATGGTCAGCTTGTCGTTCTGTGTGAGAAAGAAATAGCCTATTCTAAACAGACTGGGGCCGTCGTGGGACGATAGATCCCAAATTCATACAACCAGTAGGCCTAGGATACATCCCAAAAAACGTTAAAAAGCAAAGATGTTCATGCAACAGATCGTTAGGGATATATTTTTTCTTCACATTATAAACGTAGTAAGCTTTGCGCGAATGTTCACTCCATAACGCAATTAGCGGAAAACAGTCAAAAGCACACCATACATGCACGCGGTTTCATGAGGCAGAGATGAAAATATCAGTTAGAAATGTGGAAAGAGGGGAGATCTTTAGTGTCCCACTGGGTTGCCTGGGTTGATAATATAACAGGATTGTGTCTTTGGCTACCGCACAATGAAAGAAAGTTTATTTGAAACACAATAGAACATGAGAGAAATAGGCTACTGGTTACAATGGCACATGGAAGTCTATATAAAATAATTGCCTGCACATTTGGTTGGATTTTGGCAACTTTGAAGCAAGGCAAGACATGCCTCACAATATGTAGTATTATATATATACGCATATATATATATATGTATATTATAATATATACGCTTGGATTGCGTCCTATCTGACAGGTCGCTCCTACCAGGTGGCGTGGCGAGAATCTGTCTCCTCACCACGCGCTCTCACCACTGGTGTCCCCCAGGGCTCTGTTCTAGGTCCTCTCCTATTCTCGCTATACACCAAGTCACTTGGCTCTGTCATAACCTCACATGGTCTCTCCTATCATTGCTATGCAGACGACACACAATTAATCTTCTCCTTTCCCCCTTCTGATGACCAGGTGGCGAATCGCATCTCTGCATGTCTGGCAGACATATCAGTGTGGATGACGGATCACCACCTCAAGCTGAACCTCGGCAAGACGGAGCTGCTCTTCCTCCCGGGGAAGGACTGCCCGTTCCATGATCTCGCCATCACGGTTGACAACTCCATTGTGTCCTCCTCCCAGAGCGCTAAGAACCTTGGCGTGATCCTGGACAACACCCTGTCGTTCTCAACTAACATCAAGGTGGTGGCCCGTTCCTGTAGGTTCATGCTCTACAACATCCGCAGAGTACGACCCTGCCTCACACAGGAAGCGGCGCAGGTCCTAATCCAGGCACTTGTCATCTCCCGTCTGGATTACTGCAACTCGCTGTTGGCTGGGCTCCCTGCCTGTGCCATTAAACCCCTACAACTCATCCAGAACGCCGCAGCCCGTCTGGTGTTCAACCTTCCCAAGTTCTCTCACGTCACCCCGCTCCTCTGCTCTCTCCACTGGCTTCCAGTTGAAGCTCGCATCCGCTACAAGACCATGGTGCTTGCCTACGGAGCTGTGAGGGGAACGGCACCTCAGTACCTCCAGGCTCTGATCAGGCCCTACACCCAAACAATGGCACTGCGTTCATCCACCTCTGGCCTGCTCGCCTCCCTACCACTGAGGAAGTACAGTTCCCGCTCAGCCCAGTCAAAACTGTTCGCTGCTCTGGCTCCCCAATGGTGGAACACACTCCCTCACGACGCCAGGACAGCGGAGTCAATCACCACCTTCCGGAGACACCTGAAACCCCACCTCTTTAAGGAATACCTAGATAGGATAAAGTAATCCTTCTCACCCCCCTTAAAAGATTTAGATGCACTATTGTAAAGTGGCTGTTCCACTGGATGTCATAAGGTGAATGCACCAATTTGTAAGTCGCTCTGGATAAGAGCGTCTGCTAAATGACTTAAATGTAAATGTAATGTAGTAAAACCTTCAAGGTTTCAAACCATTATATTCTATTGGTGGGGCAAACTCCCTATTTTATTTTTCCCGATGCATGCCAGCAAAGCCACGACACAACACAACATTCTCTAGTTGTGCTGTGATTGGCTTAGTGTTCTGTCACTCATGGGGACACTAAATCACTGCAAAATCTACGGGTAGAGCTTGAAAATTCAAGCCCCTTGGGTGCTGCCATAGAGTTACAAGTTTGATGACAAAATTTGCCCACGAAGGACCGCTGCGCCACCTTCCTAATCAAGTGAGCACAGCACAACAAGGGGAGCCCAAAAATGTATTGTATGTTGCTGCATAAATGATGTAACACGCCAGGGATATATGTATACTGTAGCTAAGAAAGTAATACTAAGTGAATGTTGTGTAGTAAGCTGTTAGGTGCCCAAGTGCCTCAACAGCCTACTGTTCTGACTTGGATATCCACATGTAGTGTCACGCCCTGACCATAGAGAGCCCTTGTTTCTCTCTGGTGTAGTAGGTCAGGGCGTGACTAGGGGTTATTGTAGTCTATAATTTCTATGTGGTATTCTAGTTTTCATATTTCTACGTTGGTGTGCTTGGTATGGTTCCCAATTAGAGGCAGCTGGTAATCGTTGTCTCTAATTGGGGATCATATTTAGGTAGCCGTTTTTCCACCTGTGTTTGTGGGATATTGTTTTTGAGTTAGTGCATGTTGCACCTCAGTACTGCACGGTCGTTGTTTGTTTCTGGTTTTGTTTGAAAAGTTTCACTAAAATAAAGATGTGGAACTTTAATCACGCTGCGCCTTGGTCCGTCTCTCCACACGTCCGTGACATGTAGCCTATAGCCTGTTTTAGAGATATGTAATCATTGAATATTGTACGACCTTTCATTGTCTGCTGATATGCTCCCTTCATTTATCCTATGGTTTTGACTTGGTGTACAGGGAGAATACTGTAAAACAGCCCATGTTTTGAAATGTACAGCAACAGATTTCAGAAGTGCTGAACAAATAGTTATTTTGACTATGTCCGTCCTAGCTCGCTATTGAATGTCTTAAAATCGAAATTACACATGGCCTTTTATCCGCTCATCGTCCCCTTACTCCATAGTTTAAAAAAAGCTATGTTTTTTTTTTTTAAAGGCATAGCTGATATGTTGATGTACAAGGCTCCGCTGAGAGCCAGGTGTAGCAGTGGTAAGGATTCACTCCATGGTGCTGAAAAGAAAGCTCTGCTGTTGGGATAGTTTTATGTAGGCCCTAACAGTTTGTGGGAACTGTTTGTCACCGTTGTAGTGCAATTAATGTATTGTTTATTGTTGTGCTGTGCTGTGCTGTGTAAAGGCTTTGCTGGCAGTTTGCTCCAACCAAGATTGACATGCTAAAATAAATTATTTCACAATAGGATCATTATATCTTTGGGGGACAAGGTCTTATGCTTCACATTTCTCTCTGCTTTTCCTCTAAAGAAACACTCAACATTCTCCCTACATAAACCTAGAACTTAGGCTGACAAGAAACCAAGAAAGCCAATGCTAACCAACACAAACCAATGCTAACCAACACAAACCAATTCTAACCAAAATGGCTTTTCAACAGTGACATTTGTCGTTTGTCAGCTGAAACCGGAAGCAAAAAGTTCAGGCTTCACCTGTTCTCTGCTTTCCCCCTGAAAAACGGATACTTGTGGTTTCTGACTACCCACTGAGGGTGTACCAACGCTAACCAAAATAACATTTCAACAGTCAGAGTTCTTTGTTCCCACTTCTCCATAACTAAAGGGAATATAAACACCCCTATGAAGATGTTTCTGTGGAACCAACCGCAAACATCCTTTTTCCATCCAGTCCCAGTGAGACGGTTCGTACCATGATGCTGTGAGGGGGTGGCATGGCACCGTATTTACACCCTGAACAACAGATATGATGATCTTTAGGGATGGATCATTATATAAGACAGTGAAGTGTACATTGTGTGTGTTTTTGTCATGTCTATGGATGGAGTGCACACACACACACACACACACACACACACACACACACACACACACACACACACACACACACACACACACACACACACACACACACACACACACACGCACACACGCACACACACACACACACACACACGGCATTACAGCTTTGATGAACACTGACACTGTCGCCATGTTTTCGGGAAGAACCGAAAGGTTCCCTAGCAACAGCTGGCCTGACAACAATTGGGGAAGGGTGAAAATATTACCTGCTATACGCACGAGGAAAAAGCCTCAATTTTGAGTTTTGGGGGCATAAATCAGTGTGCAGTCAGGTATGCTGCTTGCTTTACATTTGCCATGGCAACAAGGTCACCACCACCATTTTGGTGGTAGATGGAGCAGCACAGAGCAGCACGGAGCAGGATGGAGCAGCACAGAGCAGGATGGAGCAGGATGGAGCAGCACAGAGCAGGATGGAGCAGAACGGAGCAGGATGGAGCAGCACGGAGCAGGATGGAGCAGCACAGAGCAGGATGGAGCAGAACGGGAGCAGGATGGAGCAGCACAGAGCAGGATGGAGCAGAACGGAGCAGGATGGAGCAGAACGGGAGCAGGATGGAGCAGAACGGGAGCAGGATGGAGCAGAACGGAGCAGGATGGAGCAGAACGGGAGCAGGATGGAGCAGAACGGAGCAGGATGGAGCAGCACAGAGCAGGATGGAGCAGCACAGAGCAGGATGGAGCAGCACAGAGCAGGATGGAGCAGCACAGAGCAGGATGGAGCAGCACAGAGCAGGATGGAGCAGAACGGAACAGGATGGAGCAGAACGGGAGCAGGATGGAGCAGAACGGGAGCAGGATGGAGCAGAATGGGAGCAGGATGGAGCAGAACGAAGCAGGATGGAGCAGAACGGAGCTGTGTGCCAAAGTGGTTGCAATGATGTCAATAAGACATCTTTTGGTAAACAGTCTATTTCACAACCAGAAAAATAAATCTCTATCTGGTTGTAATCTGACCAGATAACAAACTAAATATGCCATCTTTCCCTGGATGTAACAGAGACCAGTTGGCTATAATCTGCATGATATCATTAGACAATCTCAATCAGAAAACCAGATTACAAACAGACATTTTTTTCATGTTCTTAATTTTGTCCAGTGGGATAGCATGGTGCAGTGCTACAGTGGGATAGTATGGTGCAGTGCTACAGTGGGATAGCATGGTGCAGTGCTACAGTGGGATAGCGTGGTGCAGTGCTAGTGGGATAGCGTGGTGCAGTGCTAGTGGGATAGCGTGGTGCAGTGCTACAGTGGGATAGCGTGGTGCAGTGCTACAGTGGGATAGCATGGTGCAGTGCTACAGTGGGATAGCAAACATGGTGCAGTGCTACAGTGGGATAGCATGGTGCAGTTCTACAGTGGGATAGCGTGGTGCAGTGCTACAGTGGGATAGCATGGTGCAGTGCTACAGTGGGATAGCATGGTGCAGTGCTACAGTGGGATGTAACGTGGACCAGTTCTACAGTGGGATAGCGTGGTGCAGTGCTCAATCAGTGGGATTAGCATGGTGCAGTGCTTAATTTTGTCAGTGGGATAGCATGGTGCAGTGCTACAGTGGGATAGAGTGGTGTAGTGCTACAGTGGGATAGCATGGTGCAGTGCTACAGTGGGATAGCATGGTGCAGTTCTACAGTGGGATAGCGTGGTGCAGTGCTACAGTGGGATAGCATGGTGCAGTGCTACAGTGGGATAGCATGGTGCAGTGCTACAGTGGGATAGCATGGTGCAGTGCTACAGTGGGATAGCATGGTGCAGTGCTACAGTGGGAGGCAGGCATGTAGCAATCTCGGGAGTTTTTAAAGCGACCGGTATTGCTCCTAAAACCTGTTGCACCCTTTAGGTCATTGTGCCACATACACAGGACAGTGGGAGGGGTTAAAATACACATTTCCTTTGCTAAATGGAAAATAAACAGGAAATCTGCTGGATTAATGATATACAGTACCAGTCAAAAGTTTGGACACAACTACTCATTTATTTGTACTATTTTCTACATTGTAGAATAATAGTGAAGACACCAAGAGTGTGCAAAGCTGTCATCATGGCAAAGGGTAGCTACTTTGAATAATCTCAAAAATAAAGTATATTTTGATTTGTTTACCACTAGTTTGGTTATTACATGTGTTTCTTAATAGTTTTGAGGTCTTCACTATTATTATACAATGTAGAAAAATGTAAAAGTAAAGAAAAACCCTTGAATGAGTATGTGTCCATTGATTGTTGAAGGATATAAATGTACAAATACCTCATGAGCATAGTTCAACTGTCTTACCCCATCAGAACCACAAATATAATATTTTGGGTTCTGATGTATAGCCAGAAGACAAGGTTAAAACTTCTTATGGCTGGGGGACAGTATTGAGTAGCTTGGATGAATAAGGTGCACAGAGTAAATTGCCTGCTCCTCAGTCCCAGATGCTAATATGTGCATATTATTGGTATATTTGGATAGTAAACACTCGGAAGTTTCTAATACTGTTTGAATGATGTCTGTGAGTATAACAGAACTCAGAATAGTAGGCAAAAACCTGAGAAATCTGAAGTTGGTCGATTTTCAACTCAGCCCCATACAGTGGGATTTTGGTCATTTTGCACTTCCTAAGGCTTCCACTAGATGTCAACAGTCGTTAGAAACTTGTTTGATGCTTCTACAATGAAGGGGGCTGAATGAGAGGGGAATGAGTCAGAGGTCTGCCAGCAGTCACGCACTGGTGATGCGCATTTCACATGAGAGGTATCTCCCGTTCCTTTGCTTTTCTGAAGACAAAGGAATTCTCCGGTTGGAAGATTATTGAAGATTTATGTTAAAAACATCCTAAAGATTGATTCCATACATCGTTTGACAAGTTTCTACGGACTGTAACGGAACTTTTTGAAATTTTGTCTGCAACTAGTGAACGCGCTTCGTGAGTTTTGATTTGTTTACCAAACGCGCAAACAAAAGTAGCTATTTGGACATAAATGGACATTATCGAACAAATCAAACATTTATTGTGGAACTGGGATGAAGATCATCAAAAGGTAAGTGAATATTTATAATGTTATTTCTGACATCTGGTGACTCCAACATGGTGGATATTTATATTTGTTCTCTGAGCGCCGTTCTCAGATTATTGCATGGTTTGCTTTTTCCGTAAAGCTTTTTTGAAATCTGACACAGCGGTTGCATTATGGAGAAGTGTATCTAAGGTTCCATGCATAACACTTGTATTTTCATCAACATTTATAATGAGTATTTCTGTAAATTGATGTGGCTCTCTGCAAAATCAACGGATGTTTTTGGAACTACTGAACATAATGCACCAATGTATACTGAGAGTTTTTTTATATAAATATGAACTTTATCAAACAAAACATACATGTATTGAGTGTCATCTGATGAAGATCATCAAAGGTTAGTGATGAATTTTATCTCTATTTCTGCTTTTTGTGACTCCTTTCTTTGGGTGGAAAAGTGGCTGTGTTTTTCTGTGGCTTGGCTCTGACCTAACATAATCGTTTGTGGTGCTTTCGCTGTAAAGCCCATTTGAAATCGGACACTGTGGTGGGATTAACAACAAAAATTAATTATGAGATTTCTGTTGTTTTGAATTTGGCTCAACTGGCTGTTGTCATATCGATCCCGCCCTAGGAGGGAAAACTATAATTTCTGATGTATAGACAGAAGACAAGGTTAAAAACTATCATTTTGATCTCATGAATGGGCTGTCCTTGAATCCACAGCTCTGTCGATGAATTTGAGAGTGGTTCCATTTCTCCAGCCCCATCCCTCAGCATTCTTACCAAAACAGTGCTGGGGTGCCCTCTTTGTTACTGTTTGAACTGCAGATGACCCCTTTAAGGAAGCAAGCGATGCAGCCTGTCATCACATGGCGAGAATGGCAATGGTCCCAAATGGCACCCTATTCCCATATAGTGCACTACTTTTGACCAATTAATAGGGAATAGGGTGCCATTTGGGATACATCCCCTGTAATGACGTGCTGCAATGGTTACTCTGACCCAGGAGTGATCCAAATTACAGGGATCATCTGCTGCAGGGCTCATCTGCTGCAGGGATCATCTGCGAAAGAGATTGTGGTCTCAGCCTGACTCCCTGCTTAAATAAAGGTTCATTAAAAATAAATCCGTACTGCCATTCTGTTGTCAACAGAGCTAGCAGAGCACCGCAATTCCACCCTTTCTCCATTTCCCCATTCATGACCTCCAAAACCAATTCATGTTCAGCCTGCAAACAACGGCTATCAACAACAGCAACACAAACAGGGGAGTGTTCATTGGCAGTCGGCATGGACCGGATCCTCCTCGGCTACCCTGCCAGTGTTGCTGGCCAGACAAAGCCACTTCATCTTTGGGGAGGATAATATTTCAAACGAGTGGTCGTGGGCTAGGAGCTATTAGGACACTGATATTTTCTGTCTGTCTTTTTGGTGCACGTGATTGGTCTATTAATAGGCCGCCACCCAGGTTAATCTGCTGAGTCATTGGCCCCTCACTGGCACCTCCTGTGGAAGCTAGAGAAGCTAGCCCCAGGTAACCCTGAAAGAGGAGGGGGTCTATTGGCAGAGAAGCTGGATTACTGATGAAACTGTGTGGAGATCGTCTCCAAAATGGCAGATATACTTATGATAGGTTAAGCTATATACAGCCTGATGAACCTGATGCTTAAATGTAATGTTGGTTGATAATAAGGAAATAGCGTCACGTACCTATTTTTATTGAGATTACATTTGGCTGAAGAGAAAGAGAGAATGCAACCAGCCTGTACCAGCTGTCTCCGGTGAATCGGCAATCTTTGTGAAAAGCCTGCGCCTCTCCTGGCAGGGAGAGAGCTTCTTAGACAGTCTTCAACAGAGATGAATGGAGGCTGTGTCGGCTCGGTGGCTGGGAGGCTGACAGGCTGACAGGTTAAAAACATCACACTCACTACAGAAGCTTTAGGTCTAATTCACTTCACTTGACGTTCTGTGAAAGCTCTGCTGATCTCACGCTCAGGTGGACGGCCACTCCAAAGCAGCGCACAGTTACTCGGGCTACAGAGTACGATATAATACGTTTGCATATGACCGAGTACATTTCTATACAAGGAAAATATGTATTAAATGTATGGTCTAATATAAGAATTCAAAACTCTAAGAAGAAATAGATATGACAGGTTCAACATCAGAATCTGCATCAGGCAACGCAAAAAGGACAAGCAAGAGAATAGCTCCAATACTGTGACAGTACACTGAAAACAATAACCTCCTGCACATTAGTATCTGAAATAACAGTCACAGTTCACAACCAGTATCTTGGGGTTACGACTCTGTCTCTACAGGGAACAAGCACACAGGTAACTCTGCCACAGGGACACCACTACAGCAAAAGTGTACCTGTAGTTCCAATATTTCTTCAGTGTCCATCTAGAAGACAATAGACCTTCAAATAACAGCACAGTCACCGTCTACAACCAGTATCTAGGGGTTACGACTTTATAGGGAACAAGCACACAGGCCACTTGGCGACAGTACAGAGGGTACTACTCAAAGCAACAGCTAGTCTACAACTAGCTGGGTGTGGAAGAGCCCGCGGCAGGGCAGGCTCCTCATCAGACTGGAGGGGAAGGGTGAGGGGTCCAACACCACCTCAACTACCACACCCACCTGGCAGCGAGAGGGGCGACAGCTCGTTGTAGCCCCCGAAAGAAGCGTTGCGGATGAGCTTGCGTCCGTCGGGGTGTGGGGGTCGCGGCGAGCTGGTCGTGCCGCACGTTGAGAAGCGGCGACGGCACAGGGCTCCCTCCTCCTTCATCATGGGGCCGGTGAGAACCCGGGGGGACTGAGGAGGGCCTGCTGGGGATCAGCAGGGGCCAAGCAGGGCGAAGCCGCTGACCACGAAATGCTCAGATCTGATTGCCCGCAGCCAGACACACACACAGGACACAGCAAGCACAGCAACTCAGTCTCAAGGCACTCAAAGCAGTGCAGCACAATTTATCGCTTTCTCCCTCCCTCTCCCTTGTTCCCTCTCTCTCTTTCTCCCTCCCTCTCTCTTGTTCCCTCTCTCTCTTTCTCCCTCCCTCTCTCTTGTTCCCTCTCTCTCTTTCTCCCTCCCTCTCTCTTGTTCCCACCCTCTCTTTCTCCCTCTCTCTCCTGTCTGTGTGTGAGAGAGTGAGTGCAAGGGGAGGAGGCTCTGAGTACTACGCTGATGAATCAGCAGAGTCCCTCCCCCCCTGCTACTCCATGCACCAGCAGTGTACAGAAGAGTTGCATCTTATCTAGCCTACTCCATGGAACAGCCTCCTACCCTCTTTCTCTTTCCTTCTTTCAATGAATAGCTCTACTTTTCTCACTGCCAACCAGTCTCCCTCCTCCTGTCCTCTCTTTCCCTCTTGTTTTTTCTCTTTCATTTTCTCCTCTCTGTACACCGTGTATTTCTCTGTGTGGTATCTCCTCATTTTTACATTTACATTGTAATAATTTAGCAGACACTCTTATCCACAGCAACTCCACAGAAGCAATTAAGGCTAAGTGCCTTGCTCAAGGGCACATTGTCACATTTTTCACCTGGTCGGCTCGTGGATTCGAACCAGCACCTTTCGGTTAGGCTACCTGCCGCTCTGTCGTGGTATATCCTCTCACGGTATCTCTCCTAAATCTCTTTCCCAGCTCAGATGAACATCACCCCTCTCTTCCTGCTCACTCTCTTTCTCACAGTGTGTGAGTGTGTGGCATAGTCCTGAACGTCTGACTGACGACTCCAGCTACAGCACTCAGACACCTGCTACCACATAAAAAACACACACACTAGACACTAACACACACAGAAATGTAATAAAGCCAGTCTATATTCACCCTGCCTGTGAGGATGGACAAACTCTCTGCATGCCCTATCGTATTCCCCAGACACAAAGACCAAACTGGCCAGTTGACTTCTCCAATGCTTGTATGGCCAATCAATTCATTTGAGCCCCTCAGGTAGAACACCAAGCCTGTTACTGAGCCCCTCAGGTAGAATACCAAGCCTGTTACTGAGCCCCTCAGGTAGAACACCAAGCCTGTTACTGAGCCCCTCAGGTAGAATACCAAGCCTGTTACTGAGCCCCTCAGGTAGAACACCAAGCCTGTTACTGAGCCCCTCAGGTAGAATACCAAGCCTGTTACTGAGCCCCTCAGGTAGAACACCAAGCCTGTTACTGAGCCCCTCAGGTAGAATACCAAGCCTGTTACTGAGCCCCTCAGGTAGAACACCAAGCCTGTTACTGAGCCCCTCAGGTAGAATACCAAGCCTGTTACTGAGCCCCTCAGGTAGAACACCAAGCCTGTTACTGAGCCCCCAGGTAGAATACCAAGCCTGTTACTGAGCCCCTCAGGTAGAACACCAAGCCTGTTACTGAGCCCCTCAGGTAGAATACCAAGCCTGTTCCTGAGCCCCTCAGGTAGCCCCTGTTCAGCCCCCAGGTAGAATATCAAGCCTGTTACTGAGCCCCTCAGGTAGAACACCAAGCCTGTTACTGAGCCCCTCAGGTAGAATACCAAGCCTGTTCCTGAGCCCCCAGGTAGAATACCAAGCCTGTTACTGTTAGCCCCTCAGGTAGAACACCAAGCCTGTTACTGAGCCCCTCAGGTAGAACACCAAGCCTGTTACTGAGCCCCTCAGGTAGAATATCAAGCCTGTTACTGAGCCCCTCAGGTAGAATATCCCCTCAGGTAGAATATCAAGCCTGTTACTGAGCCCCTGGTTACAAGCCTGTTACTGAGCCCCTCAGGTAGAATATCAAGCCTGTTACTGAGCCCCTCAGGTAGAACACCAAGCCTGTTACTGAGCCCCTCAGGTAGAACACCAAACCTGTTGAGCCACTCAGGTAGAACACCAAGCCTGTTACTGCCCCTCAGGTAGAATACCAAGCCTGTTCCTGAGCCCCCAGGTAGAATATCAAGCCTGTTAGGCCCCCCAGGTAGAATACCAAGCCTGTTCCTGAGCCCCTCAGGTAGAATACCAAGCCTGTTCCTGAAGGTAGAACCTGTTACTGAGCCCCTCAGGTAGAATACCAGGCCTGTTACTGAGCCCCTCAGGTAGAACACCAAACCTGTTACTGAGCCCCTCAGGTAGAATATCAAGCCTGTTACTGAGCCCCCAGCCTGTTACTGAGTAGAATACCAAGCCTGTTCCTGAGCCCCCAGGTAGAATATCAAGCCTGTTACTGCCCCTCAGGTAGAATATCAAGCCTGTTACTGAGCCCCTCAGGTAGAATACCAAGCCTGTTACTGAGCCCCTCAGGTAGAATACCATGCCTGTTCCTGAGCCCCCCAGGTAGAATATCAAGCCTGTTACTGAGCCCCTCAGGTAGAATACCAAGCCTGTTACTGAGCCCCTCAGGTAGAACACCAAGCCTGTTACTGAGCCCCTCAGGTAGAACACCAAGCCTGTTACTGAGCCCCTCAGGTAGAATACCAAGCCTGTTACTGAGCCCCTCAGGTAGAACACCAAGCCTGTTACTGAGCCCCTCAGGTAGAACACCAAGCCTGTTACTGAGCCCCTCAGGTAGAACACCAAGCCTGTTACTGAGCCCCTCAGGTAGAATACCAAGCCTGTTCCTGAGCCCCTCAGGTAGAATACCAAGCCTGTTCCTGAGCCCCCAGGTAGAATATCAAGCCTGGAGCCCCTCAGGTAGAACACCAAGCCTGTTACTGAGCCCCTCAGGTAGAATACCAAGCCTGTTCCTGAGCCCCCAGGTAGAATATCAAGCCTGTTACTGAGCTCCCCAGGTAGATTATCAAGCCTGTTACTGAGCCCCTCAGGTAGAACACCAAGCCTGTTACTGAGCCCCTCAGGTAGAACACCAAGCCTGTTACTGAGCCCCTCAGGTAGAATATCCCTGTTACTGAGCCCCTCA
Source organism: Oncorhynchus keta (assembly GCF_023373465.1). Taxonomy (NCBI): domain Eukaryota; kingdom Metazoa; phylum Chordata; class Actinopteri; order Salmoniformes; family Salmonidae; genus Oncorhynchus; species Oncorhynchus keta. The sequence continues at coordinate 34,727 of NW_026287517.1, read as the reverse complement.
GGTAGAATATCAAGCCTGTTACTGAGCCCCTCAGGTAGAATATCAAGCCTGTTACTGAGCCCCTCAGGTAGAATATCAAGCTGTTACTGAGCCCCTCAGGTAGAATATCAAGCCTGTTACTGAGCCCCTCAGGTAGAACACCAAGCCTGTTACTGGCCCCTCAGAGAACACCAAACCTGTTACTGAGCCACTCAGGTAGAACACCAAGCCTGTTACTGAGCCCCTCAGGTAGAATACCAAGCCTGTTCCTGTAGAATATCAAGCCTGTTACTGAGCCCCCAGGTAGAATACCAAGCCTGTTCCTGAGCCCCTCAGGTAGAATACCAAGCCTGTTCCTGAGCCCCTCAGGTAGAACACCAAGCCTGTTACTGAGCCCCTCAGGTAGAATACCAGGCCTGTTACTGAGCCCCTCAGGTAGAACACCAAACCTGTTACTGAGCCCCTCAGGTATAATATCAAGCCTGTTACTGAGCCCCCAGGTAGAACACCAAGCCTGTTACTGAGCCCCTCAGGTAGAATACCAAGCCTGTTCTGTTCCAAGCCTGTTACTGAGCCCCTCAGGTAGAATATCAAGCCTGTTACTGAGCCCCTCAGGTAGAATATCAAGCCTGTTACTGAGCCCCTCAGGTAGAATACCATGCCTGTTCCTGAGCCCCCAGGTAGAATATCAAGCCTGTTCCTGAGACCCTCAGGTAGCCCTGAGCCCCTCAGGTAGAACACCAAACCTGTTACTGAGCCGCTCAGGTAGAACACCAAGCCTGTTACTGAGCCCCTCAGGTAGAAAATCAAGCCTGTTCCTGAGCCCTCAGGTAGAATACCAAGCCTGTTACTGAGCCCCTCAGGTAGAATACCAGGCCTGTTACTGAGCCCTCAGGTAGAATACCAGGCCTGTTACTGAGGTCAGGTAGAACACCAAGCCTGTTACTGAGCCCCTCAGGTAGAATACCAAGCCTGTTCCTGAGCCCCTCAGGTAGAATACCAAGCCTGTTCCTGAGCCCCTCAGGTAGAATACCAAGCCTGTTACTGAGCCCCTCAGGTAGAACACCAAACCTGTTACTGAGCCGCTCAGGTAGAACACCAAGCCTGTTACTGAGCCCCTCAGGTAGAATATCAAGCCTGTTCCTGAGCCCCTCAGGTAGAATACCAAGCCTGTTACTGAGCCCCTCAGGTAGAATACCAAGCCTGTTACTGAGCCCCTCAGGTAGAACAGGTTAGAGCCCCTCAGGTAGAATACCAAGCCTGTTACTGAGCCCCTCAGGTAGAATACCAAGCCTGTTACTGAGCCCCTCAGGTAGAATACCAAGCCTGTTACTGAGCCCCTCAGGTAGAATACCAAGGTTACTGAGCTCCTCAGGTAGAACACCAAGCCTGTTACTGAGCCCCTCAGGTAGAATACCAAGCCTGTTACTGAGCCCCCAGGTAGAATATCAAGCCTGTTCCTGAGCCCCTCAGGTAGAATACCAAGCCTGTTACTGAGCCCCTCAGGTAGAATACCAAGCCTGTTACTGAGCCCCTCAGGTAGAATACCAAGCCTGTTACTGAGCCCCTCAGGTAGAATACCTGTTACTGAGCCCCTCAGGTAGAATACCAAAGCCTGTTACTGAGCCCCCAGGTAGAATATCAGCCTGTTCCTGAGCCCCTCAGGTAGAATATCAAGCCTGTTACTGAGCCCCTCAGGTAGAATACCAAGCCTGTTCCTGAGCCCCTCAGGTAGAATATCAAGCCTGTTACTGAGCCCCTCAGGTAGAATACCAAGCCTGTTACTGAGCCCTCAGGTAGAATACCAGGCCTGTTACTGAGCCCCTCAGGTAGAACACCAAGCCTGTTACTGAGCCCCTCAGGTAGAATACCAAGCCTGTTCCTGAGCCCCTCAGGTAGAATACCAAGCCTGTTCCTGAGCCCCTCAGGTAGAATACCAAGCCTGTTACTGAGCCCCAGGTAGAACACCAAACCTGGTAGAGGTAGAACACCAAGCCTGTTACTGAGCCCCTCAGGTAGAATATCAAGCCTGTTCCTGAGCCTGGTTACTGAGCCCCTCAGGTAGAATACCAAGCCTGTTACTGAGCCCCTCAGGTAGAATACCAAGCCTGTTACTGAGCCCCTCAGGTAGAACACCAAGCCTGTTACTGAGCCCCTCAGGTAGAATACCAAGCCTGTTACTGAGCCCCTCAGGTAGAATACCAAGCCTGTTACTGAGCCCCTCAGGTAGAATACCAAGCCTGTTACTGAGCCCCTCAGGTAGAATACCAAGCCTGTTACTGAGCCCCTCAGGTAGAACACCAAGCCTGTTACTGAGCCCCTCAGGTAGAATACCAAGCCTGTTACTGAGCCCCTCAGGTAGAATACCAAGCCTGTTACTGAGCCCCTCAGGTAGAATACCAAGCCTGTTACTGAGCCCCTCAGGTAGAATACCAAGCCTGTTACTGAGCCCCTCAGGTAGAACACCAAGCCTGTTACTGAGCCCCTCAGGTAGAACACCAAGCCTGTTACTGAGCCCCCAGGTAGAATATCCCTGTTCCTGAGCCCCTCAGGTAGAATACCAAGCCTGTTACTGAGCCCCTCAGGTAGAATACCAAGCCTGTTACTGAGCCCCTCAGGTAGAATACCAAGCCTGTTACTGAGCCCCTCAGGTAGAATACCAAGCCTGTTACTGAGCCCCTCAGGTAGAATACCAAGCCTGTTACTGAGCCCCACAGGTAGAATACCAAGCCTGTTACTGAGCCCCCAGGTAGAATATCAAGCCTGTTCCTGAGCCCCTCAGGTAGAATACCAAGCCTGTTACTGAGCCCCTCAGGTAGAATACCAAGCCTGTTCCTGAGCCCCTCAGGTAGAATACCAAGCCTGTTACTGAGCCCCTCAGGTAGAATACCAAGCCTGTTACTGAGCCCCTCAGGTAGAATACCAGGCCTGTTCCTGTAAAATCCTGAGCCATAAGTGGCTATAATTTACTGCCCTATTTTCTCATCTGTAGCTCAGTGCACTGCAATCAAGGCTGTTTATGTTTCAGGACCACAGCCCATTCTACCTGTCAAAAACAGTGAGTTGAATGATCAAAAAGCCATTTTCTGACCTGTAGTTTGCCATTTGTGGCTTGCTATTTGTCAGTCTACTAGCAACCAGCATGACATGAGTAGCATTTTGAATAACTAATGGATAACAAACACTGTGAAACAGGGTCTTCTCAAGACAATACCCTCAGGGACACACAGTAAAATTGTAATAAAGTCAACTAATTAACAGGCTGTTAATACCAATGCTCATAATGATACTGTGACAAGGTCACACAACAGAAATGGCTATGGGACAGTTGATCAATATTTCCCCCGTCTCTAGATATTGATCTCTGGGACTGCAACCTCAAGGGGACAGTACAGACGCTCAGCTAGGAGAAGACTGTCACCAGGAACAGGTTAAGAAGACTGTGCTGCCCCAGTCACCCTGACAACGCTGTCAGAACATATTGTCCATAAGAAAGGTCTGTTGCAGGTCCAGAACAAAAGGGTATAAGAGAAGTAGGTGCATTGAGAAATGAGTCTCAAAGAGCACCAATGGTTATCTCTGTGATTAGGGAAGTGCTCCCGCTGTGGGAACATCAATCAGTGGAAATCAGTGGAAATTTCAAGTGCGCCACGTATAGTTTTTGATAAAACTCAAACTTTCATTAAAATTGGCATACAATATACTGAATTAAAGCTACACTCGTTGTGAATCTATCCACCAAGTCAGATTTGTAAAATGCTTTTCGGCGAAAGCATGAGAAGCTATTATCTGATACCATGCACCCTCAAAATACTGCAACGTCACCTAACACGACAGATTTTGCGTTATCCGTCGCAAACCAAAACGCTGAAATAAAATATAAAACATTCATTACCTTTGACAAGCTTCTTTCTTGGCACTCCTAGATGTCCCATAAACATAATTTAGGGTCTTTTTTTCGATTAAATTGGTCCATATATAGCCTAGATATCGATCTAAGAATACTGTGTGATAAACAGAAAAAAATAGCGTTTCATAACGTAACACCATTTTTTTAAATTCAAAAAGTCGACGATAAACTTTCACAAAACACTTCGAAATACTGTTCTAATGCAACGTTAGGTATTAGTACACGTTAATAAGCGATAAAATTCATCAGGAGGCGATGTAATTTCTTTTGCTGTCCGTGTATAAAACTTGTCCGGAGAGAGCTCGATCAAAACATCCGGTCGGAGACCGGAGGGAAGGAGTTCCCTTGAACCGGTTAGACCAAGAATCAATTGCGAATCAAATGACAAGACTCTAGACCACGTGTGGAAGCTGTAGGCAGTGTAACGTCGGCCCTATTTAATTCGGTTCACTTTGAACAATTCCTTGAAGTCGCGGAAGGATATATTTTTCCATTTTCATTAAACAGATTTCCCTGCACTTTTCATTGAAACACACGTTCTGTTAATGCCACAGCCGTGATTTAAACAGTTTTAGAAACGTCTGAGTGTTTTCTATCCACACATACTAATCATATGCATATACTATATTCCTGGCATGAATAGCAGGGCACTGAAATGTTGCGCGATTTTTAACAAAAAGCTGCGAAAAGCTGCCTGAATTCTCTACTTCCTTAACAGGTTTTAAGAAGACTGTGCTGCCCCAGTCACCCTGACAACGCTGTCAGAACATATTGTCCAAAAGAAAGGTCTGTTGCAGGTCCAGAACAAAAGGGTATAAGAGAAGTAGGTGCATTGAGAAATGAGTCTCAAAGAGCACAAATGGTTATCTCTGTGAAAACCAATAGGCCCCACCTGGTCCTTATCGTCGAAATAGAATCTCCAGAGCATTGCTGTTTTTCCATCCACAAGATTCCTGGCATCCTCCCATCCCATTCAATTGACCCTTCTCTCCTAATGTTACCTTGTTTGTTCTGTCAACAGCTGCGGCCCTTCAGTGCCCTCTGGCCAATTAAGAAGTGTTATCTATATTTTCAAATGGAAGGAGTCATTCCATCCCTGTCTGTTTAGAGATGAGGCAAACAACAGCTTTGATAACAGCTCCCGAGTTCTGTGAGAGAGCGGTGATGTCACAGCGTTGCTCGGCGACACTTGAAAAAAAAAAATATGTCCCCAAATGTTACCTTATTTCTGACATAGTGCACTACTTCTGACCAGACCCCTATAGGCCCAGATCAACAGTAGTGCACTTTACAGGGAATAGGGAGCCATTTGGGACACAAACACAGATCCCTGAGCAAACAGGCTAATTAACACAGGTAATTAAGACGTTCTGGAGTATGTATAATTCAAAATCTTAGGCCTAATTAACCCTGCTGCCTCAAAGGAAAGTTCAGCTGGTCCAAACTAATAAATGGCATTTTTAAGAAACAAGTCAAACAACAGAGCGAAGAAACTTCACAAAGGTGTTGGGCCAACAATGTGACAAACAGTTGAGGTGTTTTGCTTAACCCCTGGGTTAGGTTCGGTCTCCAACCTCCATGGGGGTAAAAGTAGTAGTCTACTGGACCCGGAAGCATCGGGCATGTCGCTGTCATGTCAGGAAATAGTGCGTGAGGGTATTTAGGGAGTACCCACATTAGGTAAGTGTTTGCAGACAAATATTGGGCCAGCCAAACAAAGTCCCCAGGCATTCTGCATGTGTCCACCATATCCATACTACTGGCCTGGGTCAACATATCAGGAGATAAAGATAGCCCAGGTCAATAGCCTGGGTCAACATATCAGGAGATAGGAGATAAAGACAGTCCAGGCCAATAGCCTGGGTCAACATATCAGGAGATAAAGACAGTCCAGGCCAATAGCCTGGGTCAACATATCAGGAGATAAAGACAGTCCAGGCCAATAGCCTAGGTCAACATATCAGGAGATAAAGACAGTCCAGGCTAATAGCCTGGGTCAACATATCAGGAGATAAAGACAGTCCAGGTCAATAGCTTGGGTCAACATATCAGGAGATAAAGACAGTCCAGGTCAATAGCCTGGGTCAACATATCAGGAGATAAAGACAGTCCAGGTCAATAGCCTGGGTCAACATATCAGGAGATAAAGACAGTCTAGGCCAATAGCCTGGGTCAACATATCAGGAGATAAAGACAGTCCAGGTCAATAGCCTGGGTCAACATATCAGGAGATAAAGACAGTCCAGGTCAATAGCCTGGGTCAACATATCAGGAGATAAAGACAGTCCAGGCCAATAGCCTGGGTCAACATATCAGGAGATAAAGACAGTCCAGGTCAATAGCTTGGGTCAACATATCAGGAGATAAAGACAGTCCAGGTCAATAGCCTGGGTCAACATATCAGGAGATAAAGACAGTCCAGGTCAATAGCCTGGGTCAACATATCAGGAGATAAAGACAGTCTAGGCCAATAGCCTGGGTCAACATATCAGGAGATAAAGACAGTCCAGGTCAATAGCCTGGGTCAACATATCAGGAGATAAAGACAGTCCAGGTCAATAGCCTGGGTCAACATATCAGGAGATAAAGACAGTCCAGGCCAATAGCCTGGGTCAACATATCAGGAGATAAAGACAGTCCAGGTCAATAGCCTGGGTCAACATATCAGGAGATAAAGACAACACATAATACATGATGCATGGCTATTCATGTATACAGAAACATCTGCATTAAGTGACTGGACAGTCGTCAGCTAATGTGCCTTGAACAGATTAGCATTTTAGCGACTGACCACAATAGTCACTCTGGAGTGAAGTTTCCTTCCCCCTCCCCCAACCTTAGCCAGATAGTGGGGAAAAAGGCCAAACTGACCCAAGATCAGCACATAGAGAAACTTTACCCTACACTGTGACCGGACCACAGTCTCCACTGTATTTTTACACAGACGGCAAGCTATCACATCTCCCTGCGTGTAACACTAGCCCCTGCATGCAGGATTAAGAAACGATGGTTCTCCATTACAGTACACCACATGGAATCTGCATATCAGAAAGTAGAGCAACAACAGGGAGCACTTTATTTTACAGTAGCTATTAGCCACACACTGGTACTTACCTGGTATTTAATAGGAAATGGTGTGGCAACAATGGATACGTTCTGGTACTTACCTCAAAGAACTCAACACCAAACATCTAATATGGTCATATTAGTGCTAATAGCTAAATACTGTGTCACGTTGGATGGGCAATGCAATCCTGAGTAAATAGTGGTTCAATGGTTGGCATTTCCTGGGTAGAGTGCTCTGCTATGTTTACATTCAGGCTACATTAACTAATGTCTAATGTCAACAAATGCTGTAGGAAGTCTTGGCCTGGTATTTGTATTGTTCGCTAATGACTGTAATGTAATGCCGGCTAGCCAAAAACGTATCCAGAGTACAGGTTTAGGTGGGGGAAATGGGGAAGGGGTTAATAACAGTATGTTTTTCTTTCTTAAAAGGATAGTTCACTCAAAATGTATATGTTTGTATTTTGTTCATTAGTCCACTGGAAATACATCCCCGGGAAATGTTTCATGTCAGCAGTCAAGTTAGAGCACTTTCAGTACAGAGCAGAAACTGTGATGATGCGTTTTGCAGGTTTTGAGTGACCTAACCCTTTAATCAAGTAAAGCTGGGCAGTGGGACAGGCTCATCTGCCACAGCTTCCGGAGAAGGAAGATATTAGCAGCAGGCATGCATAGCCCTTTGGGTGCTTGATGATCCCCCCCTACCCTGCCAAACAGGCCAACAGGCCAACAGAAAGGGCAGCGATGAGTTAATCCTGGTACACAGCCAAAGAACTCTAGCTACATCCTGCAAAATGTGCAGGTAGATATACCACTGAAGAAGAAAGAATCAACACTGTAGATATTTATGGTAAAGGTCAATGTGTAACACACTATAAATTGATATGCTATTCATTAATACTAGTTTTGAGATGCGTAGACGCAATATCCTCTATCAAGTACTTTACGACAGGCTTTTAATCTCCTCATAGGTCAACAGTGCTGTCATCGATTAACATCCATTTCAGTTCAGTGCTTTTAACTACAGATGTAGGATCTTAATTTGAGCCAGTTTGCTACAGCAAGAACATAATCCTGCAGCAACAGTAATGTAATAATGTGAATTATTATCTGGATTATAATTAAATGGAATTTTTTTTGTGGGGGTTATTCATTAGCGCAAATCAAGTCTGACATTTTAAAGTGGAATTTAGAAGCATTAGAAGCTATTTTAACCCTTGAATACACGACAAGTTTGCATTTCATGCTGTGCAGGAAAATTAACAGCAACAGAAGAGTTATCAAATGAAGATCCTACATCTGTAGCACTCAGATTCACCAGCATAACATTCTGACTAAATAACCACTGATTTCGGAGCAGAAATAGTGACATTTACCCTTTCTGAATGGGAACATTTAAAAGCCAAACTGCTGGTAAGTGATATTTCGTCAAATCTATTCAGATATGTTCCTGGAATGAACCATGGCAAGTTGAACAAGGGGGCGTATGGCTCTTTCTCTCAAAGCAACGTTAGTCCCCACAACCCTGGTCTCTCTAGACTATTGAATGAACCATGGCAAGTTGAACAAGGGGGCTTATGGCTCTTTCTCTCAAAGCAACGTTAGTCCCCACAACCCTGGTCTCTCTCTAGACTATTGAATGAACCATGGCAAGTTGAACAAGGGGGCTTATGGCTCTTTCTCTCAAAGCAACGTTAGTCCCCACAACCCTGGTCTCTCTCTAGACTATTGAATGAACCATGGCAAGTTGAACAAGGGGCTTATGGCTCTTTCTCTCAAAGCAACGTTAGTCCCCACAACCCTGGTCTCTCTAGACTATTGAATGAACCATGGCAAGTTGAACAAGGGGGCTTATGGCTCTTTCTCTCAAAGCAACGTTAGTCCCCACAACCCTGGTCTCTCTCTAGACTATTGAATGAACCATGGCAAGTTGAACAAGGGGGCTTATGGCTCTTTCTCTCAAAGCAACGTTAGTCCCCACAACCCTGGTCTCTCTCTAGACTATTGAATGAACCATGGCAAGTTGAACAAGGGGGCTTATGGCTCTTTCTCTCAAAGCAACGTTAGTCCCCACAACCCTGGTCTCTCTCTAGACTATTGAATGAACCATGGCAAGTTGAACAAGGGGGTTATGGCTCTTTCTCTCAAAGCAACGTTAGTCCCCACAACCCTGGTCTCTCTCTAGACTATTGAATGAACCATGGCAAGTTGAACAAGGGGGCTTATGGCTCTTTCTCTCAAAGCAACGTTAGTCCCCACAACCCTGGTCTCTCTCTAGACTATTGAATGAACCATGGCAAGTTGAACAAGGGGCTTATGGCTCTTTCTCTCAAAGCAACGTTAGTCCCCACAACCCTGGTCTCTCTCTAGACTATTGAATGAACCATGGCAAGTTGAACAAGGGGGCTTATGGCTCTTTCTCTCAAAGCAACGTTAGTCCCCACAACCCTGGTCTCTCTAGACTATTGAATGAACCATGGCAAGTTGAACAAGGGGGCTTATGGCTCTTTCTCTCAAAGCAACGTTAGTCCCCACAACCGTGGTCTCTCTCTAGACTATTGAATGAACCATGGCAAGTTGAACAAGGGGGCTTATGGCTCTTTCTCTCAAAGCAACGTTAGTCCCCACAACCCTGGTCCTCTCTAGACTATTGAATGAACCATGGCAAGTTGAACAAGGGGGCTTATGGCTCTTTCTCTCAAAGCAACGTTAGTCCCCACAACCCTGGTCTCTCTCTAGACTATTGAATGAACCATGGCAAGTTGAACAAGGGGGCTTATGGCTCTTTCTCTCAAAGCAACGTTAGTCCCCACAACCCTGGTCTCTCTAGACTATTGAATGAACCATGGCAAGTTGAACAAGGGGGCTTATGGCTCTTTCTCTCAAAGCAACGTTAGTCCCCACAACCGTGGTCTCTCTCTAGACTATTGAATGAACCATGGCAAGTTGAACAAGGGGGCTTATGGCTCTTTCTCTCAAAGCAACGTTAGTCCCCACAACCCTGGTCCCTCTCTAGACTATTGAATGAACCATGGCAAGTTGAACAAGGGGGGTTATGGCTCTTTCTCTCAAAGCAACGTTAGTCCCCACAACCCTGGTCTCTCTCTAGACTATGAATCCTGTCACCTCAAGCCTCTCTGAATACAACCTCTACGGCCCAGTTCACTTGATGTAGTCACTATGCAGCAAAGTCAAAGGTCAAATAGAGGGTGCTTATATTTTTCCTGTTTCACACATGTACAAGTGTGCAACCTGTGTAGTGTGAAATAGAAATGTATATATCCCACCCCCCCTGAGACATCCTTGGAGAGTACGGTCATGGACAGGGATCAGCCATTACTGCCGGCGGCCATGGAGCAATTAGGGTTAAGTGCCTTGCTCTGTTCCAATACCTGCATGATCTAGACTGAATCCCAAATGGCACCCCATTCCCTAGAAAAGTGCACTACGTTTGACCAGAGCCCCATGTGCCCTGGTCAAAAGTAGTACACTATATAGGTAGGGTTCTAATAGGGTTCCATTAGGGCCGCAGCCATGGAGTGCATCAGGGCCGCGATCATACCAGTATCACTTTACTCCTTAGTATCGTGGCAAGGAAACAAAACACAGAGATGATTTAACTTCTTTAGGAAAACAGCCCTACTGTTGGAAACAAACATCATCATGTTGTCATCTAGAATCACATTTATCTATTTTCCAAACTACAGTACACAATATTTCAGATACATCAGGTCTGTTTCCTGACTTTATTTTAGCCAAATATTGCGATTTTGGTATCGTCCCGGCCCTAGTATCAACATAGTCTCTCATGACAGACTACAAATCGAGTAGAAGGCTAGAACACGTAAGATTTGGGCCTGGGATCGAGATAACCAGTAACACAACACTGGTGTTACTATTCATAGAGGGTCTGGGGGGTCTCTGTACAGAGAGCCACACTGAGATAAAGTCACTCCAGTGAAAGCCAGACCCAGTGAAGTACCCAAAAGACAGACAATGCCAATCATTATTGGTGTATTCATCATCAAGACGTCTTATACGGAAAGAGACCTAATAAACCTTTACAGATACACCATCGAGAGCATCCTGTCGGGCTGTTTCACCGCCTGGTACGGCAACTGTACCACCCGCAACCGCAGTATATAGTAGTCTATGATGTACGTTACTGTATCCTTCTACAGTATATAGTAGTCTATGATGTAGGTTACTGTATGCTTCTACAGTATATAGTAGTCTATGATGTACGTTACTGTATCCTTCTACAGTATATAGTAGTCTATGATGTAGGTTACTGTATCCTTCTACAGTATATAGTAGTCAATGCTGAGCTGGGAATATAGATCCGTGCTATGTACCTTACTGTTCCCTTTTACAGTATATAAGGGAAAGAGGCTACCTAGTCAGTTGTCCAACTATTCAACTGAAATGTGTCTTTGGCATTTAAGTCTCTGAATCAGAGAGGTGAGGGGTGGCTGCCTTAATCCACATCCACGTCTTCGGCGCCCCGGGGAACAGTGCCTCTTGCTCAGGGGCAGAGACATTTAAAAAAAAAAATCTTGTCAGCTCAGGGATTCGATCCAGCAACTTTTCGGTTAATGGTCAAACGCTCTAACAACTAGGCTACCTATAGTTGTCTATGATGAGCTGGGGAATATAGATCCATGCTATGCTTCAGTGCACATGGCTGAATCTTATTAGCTGCTTTATAGTCCTTGTTTGACTTGGCTTTGCTTGCATTCATTCTATCCCCAGCGGACACACACAGTATTCTAGCATAACAAAACAGAGATTCTAAAAAGAAGGACAGATCTTTCAGATGGAGAAGCATGGGAGAGACCAAAATAAGGATCCTAATGCTGCATCTTCACTGCCAAAGTTGCATCTCTCTGTTAGCTCCTAATGCTACATCTCTCTGTGAGCTCCTAATGCTACATCTCTCTGTGAGCTCCTAATGCTACATCTCTGTTAGCTCCTAATGCTGCATCTCTCTGTTAGCTCCTAATGCTACATCTCTCTGTTAGCTCCTAATGCTACATCTCTCTGTTTGCTCCTAATGCTGCATCTCTCTGTTAGCTCCTAATGCTACATCTCTCTGTTAGCTCCTAATGCTGCATCTCTCTGTTAGCTCCTAATGCTGCATCTCTCTGTTAGCTCCTAATGCTGCATCTCTCTGTTAGCTCCTAATGCTACATCTCTCTGTTAGCTCCTAATGCTGCATCTCTGTTAGCTCCTAATGCTGCATTTCTCTGTTAGCTTCTAATGCTGCATCTCTCTGTTAGCTCCTAATGCTACATCTCTCTGTTAGCTCTAATGCTGCATCTCTGTTAGCTCCTAATGCTGCATTTCTCTGTTAGCTCCTAATGCTGCATTTCTCTGTTAGCTTCTAATGCTGCATTTCTCTGTTAGCTCCTAATGCTGCATTTCTCTGTTAGCTTCTAATGCTGCATCTCTGTTAGCTCCTAATGCTGCATTTCTCTGTTAGCTCCTAATGCTGCATTTCTCTGTTAGCTCCTAATGCTACATCTGTCTGTGAGCTCCTAATGCTGCATCTCTCTGTTAGCTCCTAATGCTACATCTCTCTGTTAGCTCCTAATGCTGCATCTCTCTGTTAGCTCCTACTGCTGCATCTCTCTGTTAGCTCCTAATGCTACATCTCTCTGTTAGCTCCTAATGCTACATCTCTCTGTTAGCTCCTAATGCTACATCTCTCTGTTAGCTCCTAATGCTACATCATTCTGTTAGCTCCTAATGCTACATATTCACTGTCAAAGCTGCATATCTCCGTTAGTAGCTGCTTAACTACAGAGACACTACCATCTTAATATGACTCGGCTGTACTTGCCTTCTGCCGTCGTGGCGAAATAAGGATAATGCCAACCAAGGTCAATTGGAGACAAAGGTCCTTACCAGTGAACTGAAACCGCTCTCTCTCTCTCTACATACATACACGTCTCCCCACCAGCTGTGCTTGCCCAGCCTACAGACATCCAGGGCGAGCCCAGGCCCAGAGACCCCCAGATCGTCCATCCGGGTCTCTTGATCTCCAACTCGCCCCGCAAAAACACTCTGAGCTCCCCAGACTCCGCCTCCCATTGGTGGATGGCCAGGTAGGAAATAGGAAAGGGATGCGATTGGTTCAGGCGGGTGTCTCCATCCATGTTAACCCCGAGTGACAGGGCGTAATCCCTGAGAATGAGCCTAAATCCGGGTTGTCCCCACCTGCTCCCTCCCTCCCTCCACCTTTCCTGCTGTCCATCTACCTGGCCAGGGTGAGAGATGAGATAGAGACAGTTAAAGAGAGAGTATCTGGAAAGCAGATTTGTATTTCCATGAGAGTCAACATGGTGAGTCTGGGTCTATTTTAGTGTAAGTGCCAGGGCAGGGAGAAAGGCCTTGCTTAGTAGGCTGTCCATGTACAGACTGTCTTAGCTGCAGCACAGCAGGCAGCTCCCTATAGCCAGTCAGAGACTGAGGCAGACTGCATGAACAAGCTCAGCATTTAGCTGTCCCTTATCTGCAGAGGGAATCTAGCCTCATACAATATCCTACCATGTGTTTATGGCATTATTGCGGTCTATAGAATATCTAAGCTTTGATTACCCAGGTCTGTACTATTCAGAATAAATATCAGTTTTGTGTAGGATCCAAATAACATTATTATTTGGTTATATCCAACTAGTGAGGTCATGAGACAAACACATGCCGACAACATGCAAGTTGGCGGACAGTCAACCGGTCAAGAGAAGCTGAAATGGAATGCATCTTGATCCACACAACATTGTTTGAGACCAATACAGCATCATTTCCAATCTTGGTCCACACAACATTGTTTGAGACCAATACAGCATCATTTCCAATCTTGATCCACACAACATTGTTTGAGACCAATACAGCATCATTTCCAATCTTGATCCACACAACATTGTTCGAGACCAATATAGCATCATTTCCAATCTTGATCCACACAACATTGTTTGAGACCAATACAGCATCATTTCCAATCTTGATCCACACAACATTGTTTGAGACCAATATAGCATCATTTCAATCTTGGTCCACACAACATTGTTTGAGACCAATACAGCATCATTTCCAATCTTGGTCCACACAACATTGTTTGAGACCAATACAGCATCATTTCCAATCTTGGTCCACACAACATTGTTTGAGACCAATACAGCATCATTTCAATCTTGGTCCACACAACATTGTTTGAGACCAATATAGCATCATTTCCAATCTTGATCCACACAACATTGTTTGAGACCAATACAGCATCATTTCCAATCTTGGTCCACACAACATTGTTTGAGACCAATACAGCATCATTTCAATCTTGGTCCACACAACATTGTTTGAGACCAATACAGCATCATTTCCAATCTTGGTCCACACAACATTGTTTGAGACCAATATAGCATCATTTCAATCTTGATCCACACAACATTGTTTGAGACCAATACAGCATCATTTCCAATCTTGGTCCACACAACATTGTTTGAGACCAATACAGCATCATTTCCAATCTTGGTCACACAACATTGTTTGAGACCAATACAGCATCATTTCCAATCTTGGTCCACACAACATTGTTTGAGACCAATATAGCATCATTTCCAATCTTGATCCACACAACATTGTTTGAGACCAATACAGCATCATTTCCAATCTTGGTCCACACAACATTGTTTGAGACCAATACAGCATCATTTCCAATCTTGGTCCACACAACATTGTTTGAGACCAATACAGCATCATTTCCAATCTTGGTCCACACAACATTGTTTGAGACCAATATAGCATCATTTCCAATCTTGATCCACACAACATTGTTTGAGACCAATACAGCATTATTTTCCAATCTTGGTCCACACAACATTGTTTGAGACCAATACAGCATCATTTTCAATCTTGGTCCACACAACATTGTTTGAGACCAATACAGCATCATTTCCAATCTTGGTCCACACAACATTGTTTGAGACCAATATAGCATCATTTCCAATCTTGATCCACACAACATTGTTTGAGACCAATATAGCATCATTTCCAATCTTGATCCACACAACATTGTTCGAGACCAATACAGCATCATTTCCAATCTTGGTCCACACAACATTGTTTGAGACCAATACAGCATCATTTCCAATCTTGGTCCACACAACATTGTTTGAGACCAATATAGCATCATTTCCAATCTTGATCCACACAACATTGTTTGAGACCAATATAGCATCATTTCCAATCTTGGTCCACACAACATTGTTTGAGACCAATACAGCATCATTTCAATCTTGGTCCACACAACATTGTTTGAGACCAATACAGCATCATTTCAATCTTGGTCCACACAACATTGTTTGAGACCAATATAGCATCATTTCCAATCTTGGTCCACACAACATTGTTTGAGACCAATACAGCATCATTTCAATCTTGGTCCACACAACATTGTTTGAGACCAATACAGCATCATTTCCAATCTTGGTCCACACAACATTGTTTGAGACCAATATAGCATCATTTCAATCTTGATCCACACAACATTGTTTGAGACCAATACAGCATCATTTCCAATCTTGGTCCACACAACATTGTTTGAGACCAATACAGCATCATTTCCAATCTTGGTCCACACAACATTGTTTGAGACCAATACAGCATCATTTCCAATCTTGGTCCACACAACATTGTTTGAGACCAATATAGCATCATTTCAATCTTGATCCACACAACATTGTTTGAGACCAATATAGCATCATTTCCAATCTTGATCCACACAACATTGTTCGAGACCAATACAGCATCATTTCCAATCTTGGTCCACACAACATTGTTTGAGACCAATACAGCATCATTTCCAATCTTGGTCCACACAACATTGTTTGAGACCAATATAGCATCATTTCCAATCTTGATCCACACAACATTGTTTGAGACCAATATAGCATCATTTCCAATCTTGGTCCACACAACATTGTTTGAGACCAATACAGCATCATTTCCAATCTTGATCCACACAACATTGTTTGAGACCAATACAGCATCATTTCCAATCTTGATCCACACAACATTGTTTGAGACCAATACAGCATCATTTCCAATCTTGATCCACACAACATTGTTTGAGACCAATATAGCATCATTTCCAATCTTGGTCCACACAACATTGTTCGAGACCAATATAGCATCATTTCCAATCTTGATCCACACAACACTGTTTGAGACCAATACAGCATCATTTCCCTCACTATACAACACTGTTTGAGACCAATACAGCATCATTTCCCTCACAATACAACACTGTTTGAGACCAATACAGCATCATTTCCCTCACTATACAACATTGTTTGAGACCAATACAGCATAATTTCCCTCACAATACAACACTGTTTGAGACCAATACAGCATCATTTCCCCTCACTATACAACACTGTTTGAGACCAATACAGCATCATTTCCCTCACAATACAACACTGTTTGAGACCAATACAGCATCATTTCCCTCACAATACAACACTGTTTGAGACCAATAGCATCATTTCATCACTTTTGAGACCAATACAGCATCATTTCCTCACTATACAACACTGTTTGAGACCAATACAGCATCATTTCACTATACAACACTGTTTGAGACCAATACAGCATCATTTCACTATACAACACTGTTTGAGACCAATACAGCATCATTTCCCCTCACTATACAACACTGTTTGAGACCAATACAGCATCATTTCCCTCACTATACAACACTGTTTGAGACCAATACAGCATAATTTCTCTCACAATATAAAGAAGCTACTTGAGGCAGTGGGGGTTACCATGGAAACCTGGACCAGGGCTTAAGAGTTACGATGGTTTCAGAGTTTAACCTATCTGAACCATATTCTTCTCCCAGAGAACGTTTGTTGTGGAACTAGGATAGGAATTCACATCCCCTCTTTCAAGTAAGTAGGAACACTTGGCAGAATCTAAAGAGGGGAGGGACTTGTTGGCCTTTAAAGCCCCAAGTTTATGTTTCAGCCTGACGGCAGCCCCACCAGGGACAGCCCCACCAGGGACAGCCCCACCATGAAAGACATAAACAGTGGAG
This sequence comes from Oncorhynchus keta, assembly GCF_023373465.1. Classification (NCBI taxonomy): domain Eukaryota; kingdom Metazoa; phylum Chordata; class Actinopteri; order Salmoniformes; family Salmonidae; genus Oncorhynchus; species Oncorhynchus keta. The sequence goes on along the minus strand of NW_026287517.1, from coordinate 17,676 downwards.
CAACAGTCCCTTTAATGCAGGGTTCTGATATGATGAGACGGCTGTACGAAGGTCAAAAGGCAAAGTTCTATTCTTCAAGAATCAACAGTTGGAATGGCCATTGAACAGCAGGAAATATTCTAAATTGTGAGACCTTAAGAAGAACACCATGATTATCTCTACTGATGCCTCTGAATAAACAATATCCGAGAAGGCTATATGAGAGAGTTAATGCCTGCGTCCCATTTAGTGCACTACTATGGCACTAAATAAAGAAATAGGGTGCCATTTGAGATGGATCCAATGTGGTGTCATGATAAATGGAGGGGGTAGTGACGTTGGACCAATAACAGACTGGTAAATGTCACGACGGCCGTCACAAGTGTTCACCACCTGCCTGTTCACACTGACTGAAGGATACAGATCACCGGGCATTGTTGCCTCCCAGCCTTTCATCCTTATTGGATTCTCTGCCCTTTGGGACGGCATTACCTGTGAAGTGCTTACTTGTGAAGCGCTGGCCTACAGTCTTATATTCAGAAGAGCAAACCAGCAATAACCACAACTGAGAAACTGACACTAGGAAAATAACACTGGATGTATTGGCTTAAGAGTTAGCTAATAAAAGTAATTTCTGTCATTTACCAGCCTACATCTCAGAGATGTATAGAGGCCTAGGTACTATCAATATCAATGCAACCATCTGCCCTTCTTATACTCAAGGCAGGGATTTTTTTATTAGTATGGTTCTATCCCAGAATTATTTCCTTTTGTGCAACGACTGGTTACCCAGTTGTAAAAGTCCCCCAACCGCACCACTCAGGTCTCTTTTTTGAGAGAAGTGTTGCTTGTTCTGATAGAATGCAGACACATGATTTGAAGGTGCTCTAGAATGAGGAGAGAAAAACATTTGTTTTTCCTTTTAGCTTCTGCTCCCTGGTGGTAGATAATGGAATATTCCAGAAGGAAGGTACTGTCGTGTATAGGATGAACCATTTTTGACATTTGGAGGGTAAAACCTTCCAAAACCACCTTAAAACACTCCCAATGCCTTGACATATACAAGTCTCAAATAAAAGCATCAGATCCTTTTGCTTAGAGCATTGGTAACCTCTGGGCTTCCCCTGGTATCTGCTTCAACCCTGAAGGTTGCATGGAGCCTAGCAGAGCCCATCAACCTCCAGAGGACACCGTGGTTCAGGAATATTGAGGTTAGTACAGAGATTGAGAGATACCTGACCCTGGGACTGTGCTTAGAGGGCAAAGTGTGCCTGGAAGAAGAAGGTGGTCTTACCATGGGTGTAGCTGAGCCCCGGGCTGAGGGAAGAGGGGCTGGCGAGGTGATCTCTGCTGGGGGTGTGGAGGCTCCCATCCTTCTCCTTCTTCTCCTCTCTGTCCTTCTCCTTCTTCTCCTCTCTGTCCTTCTCCTCCCTCTTCTCTCGCTCCTTCTCCTCCCTCTTCTCTCGCTCCTTCTCCTCCCTCTTCTCTCGCTCCTTCTCCTTCTCCTCCCTCTTCTCTCGCTCCTTCTCCTTCTCCTCCCTCTTCTCGTTCCTTCTCTCGGTCCTTCTCCTCCCTCTTCTCTCGCTCCTTCCCCTGGCTTCGCTGGCTCATTCTCCCTGGGGTCAATAGGACGGGGTCATCACTGGGAATTAAGGCAGCTGGAGGAGAGCGAAAGCGAGAGAGAGAGAAAGAGAGAGAGGGAGAAAAGGGAAAGAGAGAGAGAAAGAGAGGGGAGAAAAGGGAAAGAGAGGGGAGAAAAGGGAAAGAGAGAGAGAGGGGGAGAAAAGGGAAAGAGAGAGAGAGGGGAGAAAAGGGAGAGAGTGGAGAGGGAGAAAAGGGAAAGAGAGAGAGTGAGGGGGGAGAAAAGGGAGAGAGAGAGATATTAATTTGTATCTGCTGACCAACAGGCTGAGCAGCAGGGGCTCTCTCCTCCACTGGTGATGACAGATGATGACGACACGGTGCCCTCTAGTGGCACGGCTGCAAAGATTCCATCTAACGAGGAATAGGGTGAAGTTGCACCTAGAGTTGCATTTTCCCCACTAACGGTTAAGGTTAGGATTGGGGAGGGTAAGCTGATCCTAGATCTGTACCTAGTGGAAATGTCACCCTGCAGCGTTATAACATATTAATGCAGAGAATATCTCAGTATATTACGAACACTTCTTAACTCTATGGCAAAGGGTTAACGAGATTTGGTTTAGTGTATGTGAAGCACACACAGCATATTTAATGAATAACATCCTAGGTAGAGAACACATTGTGCCTAGTAGCACTCTTAAAGGGAAAATGCACAGAGAAACCATCTTGTAGCACTCTGAAATGGAAAATCCACAGAGAAACCATCTAGTACTGCTCTTAATTAAAGGGAAATTCACTCGAAGGTTTCCAGTGAGTCTTAGTGCAGCAGTCCACTGTTACAGTGAAGCAGTCCACTGTTACAGTGAAGCAGTCTACTGTTACAGTGAAGCAGTCTACTGTTACAGTGAAGCAGTCTACTGTTACAGTGAAGCAGTCTACTGTTACAGTGAAGCAGTCTACTGTTACAGTGAAGCAGTCAACTGTTACAGTGAAGCAGTCTACTGTTACAGTCTACTAGTCAATAAGGTTTCCAGTGAGTCTTAGTGCAGCAGTGTACTGTTACAGTGAAGCAGTCTACTGTTACAGTCTACTAGTCAATAAGGTTTACAGTGAGTCTTAGTGCAGCAGTCTACTGTTACAGTGAAGCAGTCTACTGTTACAGTCTACTAGTCAATAAGGTTTACAGTGAGTCTTAGTGCAGCAGTCTACTATTACAGTGAAGCAGTCTACTGTTAGTGAAGCAGTCTACTGTTACAGTGAAGCAGTCTACTGTTACAGTGAAGCAGTCCACTGTTACAGTGAAGCAGTCCACTGTTACAGTGAAGCAGTCCACTGTTACAGTGAAGCAGTCCACTGTTACAGTGAAGCAGTCCACTGTTACAGTGAAGCAGTCTACTGTTACAGTGAAGCAGTCTACTGTTACAGTCCACCAGTCAATAAGGTTTCCAGTGAGTCTTAGTACAGCAGTCTACTGTTACAGTGAAGCAGTCTACTGTTACAGTCCACTAGTCAATAAGGTTTCCAGTGAGTCTTAGTGCAGCAGTCTACTGTTACAGTGAAGCAGTCTAACTGTTACAGTCCACCACTCAATAAGGTTTCCAGTGAGTCTTAGTACAGCAGTCTACTGTTACAGTGAAGCAGTCTACTGTTACAGTCCACCACTCAATAAGGTTTCCAGTGAGTCTTAGTGCAGCAGTCCACTGTTACAGTGAAGCAGTCTACTGTTACAGTGAAGCAGTCTACTGTTACAGTGAAGCAGTCTACTGTTACAGTGAAGCAGTCTACTGTTACAGTCCACCACTCAATAAGGTTTCCAGTGAGTCTTAGTGCAGCAGTCCACTGTTACAGTGAAGCAGTCTACTGTTACAGTGAAGCAGTCTACTGTTACAGTGAAGCAGTCTACTGTTACAGTCTACTAGTCAATAAGGTTTCCAGTGAGTCTTAGTGCAGCAGTCCACTGTTACAGTGAAGCAGTCCACTGTTACAGTGAAGCAGTCCACTGTTACAGTGAAGCAGTCTACTGTTACAGTCTACTAGTCAATAAGGTTTACAGTGAGTCTTAGTGCAGCAGTCTACTATTACAGTGAAGCAGTCTACTGTTAGTGAAGCAGCCTACTGTTACAGTGAAGCAGTCTACTGTTACAGTCTACTAGTCAATAAGGTTTACAGTGAGTCTTAGTACAGCAGCCTACTGTTACAGTGAAGCAGTCTACTGTTACAGTGAAGCAGTCCACTGTTACAGTCCACCACTCAATAAGGTTTACAGTGAGTCTTAGTACAGCAGTCTACTGTTACAGTGAAGCAGTCTACTGTAACAGTGAAGCAGTCTACTGTTACAGTCCACCACTCAATAAGGTTTACAGTGAGTCTTAGTACAGCAGTCTACTGTTACAGTGAAGCAGTCCACTGTTACAGTGAAGCAGTCTACTGTTACAGTGAAGCAGTCTACTGTTACAGTGCAGCAGTCCACTGTTACAGTGCAGCAGTCTACTGTTACAGTGCAGCAGTCTATTGTTACAGTGAAGCAGTCTACTGTTACAGTCTACTAGTCAATAAGGTTTACAGTGAGTCTTAGTACAGCAGTCTGCTGTTACAGTGAAGCAGTCTACTGTTACAGTGCAGCAGTCTACTGTTACAGTGCAGCAGTCTACTGTTACAGTGAAGCAGTCTACTGTTACAGTCTACTAGTCAATAAGGTTTACAGTGAGTCTTAGTACAGCAGTCTGCTGTTACAGTGAAGCAGTCTACTGTTACAGTGAAGCAGTCTACTGTTACAGTCCACTAGTCAATAAGGTTTCCAGTGAGTCTTAGTACAGCAGTCTACTGTTACAGTCCACCACTCAATAAGGTTTCCAGTGAGTCTTAGTACAGCAGTCTACTGTTACAGTGAAGCAGTCTACTGTTACAGTGAAACAGTCTACTGTAACAGTGAAGCAGTCTACTGTTACAGTCCACCACTCAATAAGGTTGCCAGTGAGTCTTAGTACAGCAGTCCACTGTTACAGTGAAGCAGTCCACTGTTACAGTGCAGCAGTCCACTGTTACAGTGCAGCAGTCTATTGTTACAGTGAAGCAGTCTACTGTTACAGTCTACTAGTCAATAAGGTTTACAGTGAGTCTTAGTACAGCAGTCTGCTGATACAGTGAAGCAGTCTACTGTTACAGTGAAGCAGTCTACTGTTACAGTCCACTAGTCAATAAGGTTTACAGTGAGTCTTAGTACAGCAGTCTGCTGTTACAGTGAAGCAGTCTACTGTTACAGTGAAGCAGTCTACTGTTACAGTGAAGCAGTCTAGTCTTACAGCAGTCCACTGTTACAGTGAAGCAGTCTACTGTTACAGTGAAGCAGTCTACTGTTACAGTCTACTAGTCAATAAGGTTTCAGTCTTAGTGCACAGTCCACTGTTACAGTGAAGCAGTCCACTACAGTTACAGTGAAGCAGTCTACTGTTACAGTGAAGCAGTCTACTGTTACAGTCTACTAGTCAATAAGGTTTACAGTGAGTCTTAGTGCAGCAGTCTATTACAGTGAAGCAGTCTACTGTTAGTGAAGCAGCCTACTGTTACAGTGAAGCAGTCTACTGTTACAGTCTACTAGTCAATAAGGTTTACAGTGAGTCTTAGTGCAGCAGTCTACTGTTACAGTGAAGCAGTCTACTGTTACAGTCTACTAGTCAATAAGGTTTACAGTGAGTCTTAGTACAGCAGTCTACTGTTACAGTGAAGCAGTCTACTGTTACAGTGAAGCAGTCTACTGTTACAGTGAAGCAGTCTACTGTTACAGTGCAGCAGTCTACTGTGAAGTAAGGTCTACTGTTACAGTGAAGCAGTCTACTGTTACAGTGAAGCAGTCTACTGTTACAGTCCACTAGTCAATAAGGTTTACAGTGAGTCTTAGTAGCAGTGAAGCAGTCTACTGTTACAGTGCAGCAGTCTACTACTGTTACAGTGCAGCAGTCTACTGTTACAGTCTACTAGTCAATAAGGTTTACAGTGAGTCTTAGTACAGCAGTCTGCTGTTACAGTGAAGCAGTCTACTGTTACAGTGAAGCAGTCTACTGTTACAGTGCAGCAGTCTACTGTTACAGTGAAGCAGTCTACTGTTACAGTCTACTAGTCAATAAGGTTTACAGTGAGTCTTAGTACAGCAGTCTGCTGTTACAGTGAAGCAGTCTACTGTTACAGTGAAGCAGTCTACTGTTACAGTCCACTAGTCAATAAGGTTTCCAGTGAGTCTTAGTACAGCAGTCTACTGTTACAGTCCACCACTCAATAAGGTTTCCAGTGAGTCTTAGTACAGCAGTCTACTGTTACAGTGAAGCAGTCTACTGTAACAGTGAAGCAGTCTACTGTTACAGTGAAGCAGTCCACTGTTACAGTGAAGCAGTCCACTGTTACAGTGCAGCAGTCCACTGTTACAGTGCAGCAGTCTATTGTTACAGTGAAGCAGTCTACTGTTACAGTCTACTAGTCAATAAGGTTTACAGTGAGTCTTAGTACAGCAGTCTGCTGTTACAGTGAAGCAGTCTACTGTTACAGTGAAGCAGTCTACTGTTACAGTCCACTAGTCAATAAGGTTTACAGTGAGTCTTAGTACAGCAGTCTGCTGTTACAGTGAAGCAGTCTACTGTTACAGTGAAGCAGTCTACTGTTACAGTCCACTAGTCAATAAGGTTTCCAGTGAGTCTTAGTACAGCAGTCCACTGTTACAGTCCACCACTCAATAAGGTTTACAGTGAGTCTTAGTACAGCAGTCCACTGTTACAGTGAAGCAGTCCACTGTTACAGTGAAGCAGTCCACTGTTACAGTGAAGCAGTCCACTGTTACAGTGAAGGAGGCTACTGTTACAGTCCACCAGTCAATAAGGTTTCCAGTGAGTCTTAGTACAGCAGTCTACTGTTACAGTGAAGCAGTCTACTGTTACAGTCCACTAGTCAATAAGGTTTCCAGTGAGTCTTAGTACAGCAGTCCACTGTTACAGTGAAGCAGTCTACTGTTACAGTGAAGCAGTCTACTGTTACAGTCCACTAGTCAATAAGGTTTCCAGTGAGTCTTAGTACAGCAGTCTACTGTTACAGTGAAGCAGTCTACTGTTACAGTGCAGCAGTCTACTGTTACAGTGAAGCAGTCTACTGTTACAGTGAAGCAGTCTACTGTTACAGTGAAGCAGTCCACTGTTACAGTGAAGCAGTCCACTGTTACAGTGAAGCAGTCCACTGTTACAGTGAAGCAGTCTACTGTTACAGTGAAGCAGTCTACTGTTACAGTGAAGCAGTCTACTGTTACAGTGAAGCAGTCTAACCAGTGAGTCTTAGCAGTCTACTGTTACAGTGAAGCAGTCTACTGTTACGAGAAGCAGATCCCTGTTACCAGTGAATCAGATTTGCCACTGTCTTTATAGGAACATCACCTCACTGTTTCCTCTGAAACTGCTCATCTCTGTTACCCGTTGCTATGCCACCCTAGGAAAGGTTGTCGCCACCCTTAGGAAGCAGTCACCCATAGTTAACAACGCCACCCCTAGGAAACGGCAACGCCACCCAGGGTGTTCTCGAAAACGCGCCATGTTCTAGGAATTCGGCCATCAGATTTGCCACCCCTAATGCTCGCCACCCCTAGGAACATCACCTCACTCAACGCCACCCCTAGGAAACTGCCATCCCTGTAAAGTCCCGTTGCGCCACCCCTAGGAAACGTCAACGCCACCCCTAGGAAAGTCAACGCCACCCTAGGAAAGTCAACGCCACCCCTAAGAAAGTCAACGCCATCCCTAAGAAAGTCAACGCCATCCCTAAGAAAGTCAACGCCATCCCTAAGAAAGTCAACGCCATCCCTAAGAAAGTCAACGCCATCCCTAAGAAAGTCAACGCCACCCTAAGAAAGTCAACGCCATCCCTAAGAAAGTCAACGCCATCCCCTAAGAAAGTCAACGCCACCCTAAGAAAATCAACGCCACCCTAAGAAAGTCAACGCCACCCCTAAGAAAGTCAACGCCATCCTAAGAAAGTCAACGCCATCCCTAAGAAAGTCAACGCCATCCCTAAGAAAGTCAACGCCATCCCTAAGAAAGTCAACGCCACCCCTAAGAAAGTCAACGCCATCACTAAGAAAGTCAACGCCATCCCTAAGAAAGTCAACGCCACCCCTAAGAAAGTCAACGCCATCACTAAGAAAGTCAACGCCATCCCTAAGAAAGTCAACGCCATCCCTAAGAAAGTCAACGCCATCCCTAAGAAAGTCAACGCCAAGAAAGTCCCCCTAAGAAAGTCAACGCCATCACTAAGAAAGTCAACGCCATCCCTAAGAAAGTCAACGCCATCCCTAAGAAAGTCAACGCCACCCCTAAGAAAGTCAACGCCATCCTAAGAAAGTCAACGCCATCCTAAGAAAGTCAACGCCATCCCTAAGAAAGTCAACGCCATCCCTAAGAAAGTCAACGCCATCCCTAAGAAAGTCAACGCCATCCCTAAGAAAGTCAACGCCATCCCTAAGAAAGTCAACGCCATCCCTAAGAAAGTCAACGCCATCCCTAAGAAAGTCAACGCCATCCCTAAGAAAGTCAACGCCATCCCTAAGAAAGTCAACGCCATCCCTAAGAAAGTCAACGCCATCCCTAAGAAAGTCAACGCCATCCCTAAGAAAGTCAACGCCACCCCAAAGAAACTCAGACATACGAGACACAGCCAGCCGTAGGCCTAAATAGTGAACTCAACAACTGCAAGTGACATTTCAGTGAGTCAGTGACTATTGGAAATATTGTGTCTCACCAAAACAGGGCACTGTAGAACCATAAAGCTAGTGTGAAACTAGATCAGCACTGTTCAGCCATACATGTGATGAACAATATCATAGTTACAGACTACTTTCACCCACTCCAAACTTTTGGCCTACCCAGAGAAATCCTTTCCTATAACTTACAAGGTAAACACAAACTACTGGCTACTGTAACACAACCTTCCAATGCATCCCTGTCCTGATGAGGTGTTGAGTTGGAGGACGTGAGCCTGTTGCCCCCCGTGAGCCCTCTCACCCCTGCCTCACCCCGCCTCTCCCGCCTCCTCACACCTTCCTGTCCCTTTCAAAGGTCAGTGGCTTACCTGATGTAGTGGGGTGCTCTCTGATCTCTGCATGGAGCTGGTATGGGGAAGGGTGGGGACAAGTAGACAGAGATGGGGAGAGAGAGAGAAATGGGGAGAGAGAGAGAGAGAGAGAGAAATGGGGAGCGAGAGAGAGAGAGATGGGGAGCGAGAGAGAGAGATGGGGAGCGAGAGAGAGAGAGATGGGGAGCGAGAGAGAGATGAGAGAGGGGAGATGAGAGAGAGAGAGATGGGGAGCGAGAGAGAGAGATGGGGAGCGAGAGAGAGAGAGATGGGGAGCGAGAGAGAGAGATGGGGAGAGAGAGATGGGGAGCGAGAGAGAGAGATGGGGAGCGAGAGAGAGATGGGGAGCGAGAGAGAGAGATGGGGAGCGAGAAGAGAGATGGGGAGATGGGGAGCGAGAAGAGAGAGATGGGGAGCGAGAGAGAGATGTGGAGAGAGAGAGAGATGGGGAGCGAGAGATGGGGAGCGAGAGAGATGGAGATGGGGAGCGAGAGATGGGGAGATGGGGAGCGAGAGAGATGGGGAGAGAGATGGGGAGCGAGAGAGAGATGATGGGGAGATGGGAGAGAGAGAGATGGGGAGCGAGAGAGAGATGGGAGCGAGAGATGGGGAGGGAAGCGAGAAGAGATGGGATGGGGAGATGGGAAGAGAGAGAGATGGGGAAGCGAGAGAGAGATGGGGAGCGAGAGAGAGATGGGGAGCGAGAGAGAGATGGGAAGCGAGAGAGAGATGGGAAGCGAGAGAGAGATGGGGAGCGAGAGAGAGATGGGGAGCGAGAGAGAGATGGGGAGCGAGAGAGAGATGGGAAGCGAGAGAGAGATGGGAAGCGAGAGAGAGATGGCAGAAAGAGGGGGAAAGAGGAGGGGGTAGGGAGTCCATCCAGGTAGTCAAGGTGTCAAGGTGACCAGAGTGATGTTGGTCAGTTTGTGTGCAGCAGTGGTGGTGGTGAAGGACACAGCAGCAGAAACAGAGGATGATGAAAAAGAAGACAAAAGACAAAAAAGGAGAACAGACGTTAGTAAAAAAATAAAAACCACAACACCCTACTGACAACACCATACAGACCACAACACCCTACTGACAACACCATACAGACCACAACACCCTACTGACAACAGACCACAACACCCTACTGACAACAGACCACAACACCCTACTGACAACACCATACAGACAACAACACCCTACTGACAACAGACCACAACACCCTACTGACAACACCATACAGACAACAACACCCTACTGACAACACCATACAGACAACAACACACCTACTGACAACACCATACAGACAACAACACCCCTACTGACAACAGACCACAACACCCTACTGACAACAGACCACAACACCACTACTGACAACAGACCACAACACCCTACTGACAACACCATACAGACAACAACACCCTACTGACAACACCATACCACAACACCCTACTGACAACAGACCACAACACCACCTACTGACAACAGACCACAACACCCTACTGACAACAGACCACAACACCCTACTGACAACACCACAGACAACAACACCCTACTGACAACACCATACAGACAACAACACCACCATACCGACAACAGACCACAACACCACACTGACAACAGAAACACCCTACTGACAACAGACCACAACACCCTACCGACAACACCATACAGACAACAACACCACCCTACTGACAACACCATACAGACAACAACACCCTACAACAGACCAACACCATACTGACAACAGACCACAACACCCTACTGACAACAGATACAGACAACAACACCCTACTGACAACAGACCACAACACCCTACTGACACCATACAGACCACACAACACCCTACTGACAACAGACCACAACACCCTACTGACAACACCATACAGACAACAACACCCTACTGACAACACCATACAGACAACAGACCACCCATACTGACAACAGACCATAACACCATACTGACAACAGACCACAACACCCTACTGACAACAGACAACAACACCAGACCACAACACCACACTGACAACAGACCACAACACCCTACTGACAACACCACAGACAACAACACAACCCCCTACTGACAACAGACCATACAGACAACAACACCCTACTGACAACACCATACAGACAACAACACCACACTGACAACCACCCTACTGACAACAGACCATAACACCACACTGACAACAGATCCATAACACCATACTGACAACAGATCACAACACCATACTGACAACAGACCATAACACCATACTGACAACAGACCACAACACCATACTGACAACAGACCATAACACCATACTGACAACAGATCACAACACCATACTGACAACAGACCATAACACCATACTGACAACAGATCACAACACCATACTGACAACAGACCATAACACCATACTGACAACAGATCACAACACCATACTGACAACAGACCATAACACCATACTGACAACAGATCACAACACCATACTGACAACAGACCATAACACCATACTGACAACAGATCACAACACCATACTGACAACAGATCACAACACCATACTGACAACAGACCACAACACCATACTGACAACAGATCACAACATCATACTGACAACACCATACCGACAACAGACCACAACACCACACTGACAACAGACCACAACACCATACTGACAACAGACCACAACACCATACTGACAACAGACCACAACACCATACAACAGACCATAACAACAGACCACAACACCCTACTGACAACACCATACAGACCACAACACCCTACTGACAACACCACACCAACACCCTACTGACAACAGACCACAACACCCTACTGACAACACCATACAGACCACCATACTGACAACAGACCACAACACCCTACTGACAACAGATACAGACAACACCATACTGACAACAGATACCATAACACCATACTGACAACAGACCACCATGACAACAGACCAAACACCATACTGACAACAGATCACAACACCACACTGACAACAGACCACAACACCATACTGACAACAGACCACAACACCATACTGACAACAGACCATAACACCCTACTGACAACATACAACACCCTACTGACACAGACCACAACACCATCAGACAACAACACCCTACTGACATACAGACCATAACACCATACCGACAACAGACCACAACACCACACTGACAACAGACCATAACACCATACTGACAACAGATCACAACACCATACTGACAACAGACCATAACACCATACTGACAACAGACCCTACTGACAACACCATACAGACAACAACACCCTACTGACAACAGACCACAACACCACAACACCATACTGACAACAGACCACAACACCATACTGACAACATACCATAACACCATACTGACAACAGATCACAACATCATACTGACAACAGACCATAACACCATACTGACAACAGATCACAACACCACACTGACAACAGACCATAACACCATACTGACAACAGATCACAACACCATACTGACAACAGACCATAACACCATACTGACAACAGATCACAACACCATACTGACAACAGACCATAACACCATACTGACAACAGATCACAACACCATACTGACAACAGACCATAACACCATACTGACAACAGATCACAACACCATACTGACAACAGACCACAACACCATACTGACAACAGACCACAACACCCATACTGACAACAGACCACAACACCATACTGACAACAGATCACAACAACACTGACAACACCACAACAGACCACAACACCATACTGACAACAGACCACAACACCCTACTGACAACAGACCACAACACCACTGACAACACCAACACCATACTGACAACAGACCATAACACCATACTGACACCCTACTGACAACAGACACAACACCAACTGACAACACCATACCGACAACAGACCACAACACCACACTGACAACAGACCAACACCATACTGACAACAGACCACAACACCACACTGACAACAGACCACAACACCATACTGACAACAGACCACAACACCATACCGACAACAGACCACAACACCCTACTGACAACAGATCACAACACCCTACTGACAACAGACCATAACACCATACTGACAACAGATCACAACATCATACTGACAACAGACCACAACACCCTACTGACAACAGATCACAACACCCTACTGACAACAGATCACAACATCATACTGACAACAGACCACAACACCATACTGACAACAGATCACAACATCATACTGACAACAGACCACAACACCCTACTGACAACAGACCACAACACCATACTGACAACAGATCACAACACCATACTGACAACAGATCACAACATCATACTGACAACAGACACAACACCCTACTACTATGCAGATCACAACACCCTACTGACAACAGACACAACATACTGACAACACTATGCAGATCACAACACCATACTGACAACAGACCACAACACCCAACTGACACTACAGATCACAACACCCTACTGACAACAGACCACAACACCATACTGACAACAGACCACAACACCATACTGACAACAGAGATCACAACACCATACTGACAACAGACCACAACACCCAACTGACAACACTATGCAGATCACAACACCACTGACAACAGACCACAACACCATACTGACAACAGACCACAACACCCCACTGACAACAGATCACAACACCATACTGACAACAGACCACAACACCATACTGACAACAGACCACAACACCCCACTGACAACAGATCACAACACCACACTGACAACAGTATGGTGACTGAATGGATAAGGAGGAGGAGTCTGCTCAGGTCACCAGAAGGGGTGGGGTAACATAACACCCAGTGACATATTAACACATGCACGCACACACACCAGTGGCGCCGACCACAATCCACACACACCGGGAGCAGCCTGGATTAGCAGAGTTTACAGGAGTACCAGGGATGAGGAGGGATCATCCAGAGACAACACAGCACTGGGTGGGCGGGTTGGGCGTGTCTCCTGCTAAGCACCAATCGACCCCCATCCCCGGCAGTCAAGAGAACAAATAGCAACCGGTGCATTTCATTGGCTCTGGCCTCAGGGAGAGGCCACAGCTGTGCTGTAATAGGTTGAGAGTATGTACACTGAGGCTGTGTCCCTAATGGCATCCCATTACCATTATAGAGCACTATTGTTGACAAGGACCCATACAAGGAGAGCTGATTAGAGAAAGGTGAGGGGTGGCTCTGCTTTGATTAATAAAGCTTTAGAGGCAACGGGCCTTAGATTGGATTTTTAATTCAATCAAAGCTGACTGAGTGGTGAGTACATTAAAAATCTCTCTGCAGCTCAATATGATGGATGATACATGGTCAGTCAGGATCCCATCAACTACCTGTTTAGTGATAAAGCACAAGGCCAGCTAAGAGGAGTTAAAAATGACGTCTTGTGGTTAATGATAGTGTGGATGATAGAGAGGAGTGATGGATGATACAGTTAGAGAGGAGTGATGGATGATACAGTTATGACAGAGGAGTGATGGATGATGTTATAGAGAGGAGTGATGGATGATACAGTTATAGAGGAGTGATGGATGATACAGTTATAGAGAGGAGTGATGGATGATAAGTTATAGACAAGAGAGGGAGTGATGGATGATACAGTTATAGAGAGGAGTGATGGATGATACAGTTATGATGGATGATAAGTTATAGAGAGGAGGATGATGATAAAGATAGAGAGGAGTTAGAGAGTGATGGATGATACAGTTATAGAGAGGAGTGATGGATGATACAGTTATAAAGAGGAGTGATGGATGATACAGTTAGAGGGAGGGGTGATGGATGATTAATTTAGAGAGAGGGGTGATGGATGATACAGTTATAAAGAGGAGTGATGGATGATACAGTTAGAGGGAGGGGTGATGGATGATTAATTTAGAGAGAGGGGTGATGGATGATTAATTTAGAGAGAGGGGTGATGGATGATACAGTTATAAAGAGGAGTGATGGATGATTAATTTAGAGAGAGGGGTGATGGATAGATCACAGATACACATCTGCTTGCCTTGGCACCTTGTCAAACACTTCCTCTGACCTGTTTTACAGTTTTAAAAGCCTTTAAGAACTTGGTAAAACAACAGATTTCTCAATATAGACTATCACAGGGGTCTGGGGGAACATCATGACCCGGGTCACGTTTATAAGGCACGAAACGGAAGAAAACAGTCAGAAACAAAGTTTAAATGGGCAGTAGCACCTAAACTTGTCCAATAAGACATTTTTCGTTTTCCGATGCAAAAACGTTTTGCTACGGGGTTCCCTAATGAACACCATCGTAACTTCCATTCTAATCAGACATGAAATAGGAAATAATAATTTTCTCTGAACCGACCACATCAGACAATGATCCATACTAAACATGGACAGAACTGTATCAACTGAAACACTTCCCATTCACATAACACTGTATGGATCAATACTGTGTCCCAAATGGCACCCTATTCTCTATATAGTGCCCTATTCTCTATATAATTGCTCCAGGGTCACCGTTGATGATGGCTGACCCTGGCCGTGACCCTACTCTCCAAGGGTGTCTTATAAACAATTCACACATGAGTATAATACACACTTGTGAAACAGGACAAATATCAGCACCCACCAAATTATTATTATTATTAGCAGTATTATTATTAGTAGCAGTATTATTATTAGCAGCATTATTATTATTATTATTAGTATTATTATTAGCAGTATTATTATTATTATTAGTAGTAGTATTATTTTTAGCAGTATTATTATTAGCAGTATTATTATTATTTAGCAGTATTATTATTATTAGCAGTATTACTATTATTAGTGGTAGTATTAGTAGTAGTATTTTTAAAATTATTACTTGTCTTTGGCCACCCTGCCAACAACCATTCACATCCTCTGTCTGAAAAAGGCTAGAGCGGCACTGATAGTGCCTGCTGCTCTCCCACTGCAGGGCATACTAATAGTGCCTGCTGCTCTCCCACTGCAGGGCATACTAATAGTGCCTGCTGCTCTCCCACTGCAGGGCATACTAATAGTGCCTGCTGCTCTCCCACTGCAGGGCATACTAATGGTGCCTGCTGCTCTCCCACTGCAGGGCATACTAATAGTGCCTGCTGCTCTCCCACTGCAGGGCATACTAATAGTGCCTGCTGCTCTCCCACTGCAGGGCATACTAATAGTGCCTGCTGCTCTCCCACTGCAGGGCATACTAATGGTGCCTGCTGCTCTCCCACTGCAGGGCATACTAATAGTGCCTGCTGCTCTCCCACTGCAGGGCATACTAATAGTGCCTGCTGCTCTCCCCACTGCAGGGGCATACTAATGGTGCCTGCTTCCCACTCTCCCACTGCAGGGCAGACTAATGGTACCTGCTGCTCTCCCACTGCAGGGCATACTAATGGTGCTTGCTGCTCTCCCACTGCAGGACATACTAAAGTGCCTGGTGCTCTCCCACTGCAGGGCATACTAATAGTGCCTGCTGCTATCCCACTGCAGGGCATACTAATAAATGCCTGCTGCTCTCCCACTGCAGGGCATACTAATAAATGCCTGGTGCTCTCCCACTGCAGGGCACTGTAATAGTGCCTGCTGCTCTAACACTGCAGGGCACACTAAATGGTGCCTGCTGCTCTATATAAATAACATTTTACATACATTTAAGTCATTTGCAGCGCTCTTACTACAGGGCTGACTTACTAACGGTGCCTGCTGCTCTCCCACTGCAGGCCACTTTACAATAGTGCCTGCCCACTGCAAGGGCATAGTAAGGGTGCCTGCCCTACTAGGTATTCAAGACAGAGTAAGGGTGCCTGCTGCTCTCCCACTGTCAGGACGTAGTCAGGGTGCCTGTTCCACCATTGGGCCTGAGCCTACAGGACATTTTGACTGGGCTGAGTGGGCTCTATAGTGGTAACGCTGTGGGCTTTATATAAATAACGCTGCCCTTGTATAAATAATGCTGGGCTCTATATAAATAACACTGTGGGCTCTATATAAATAAACAACATGGTCTGTGGGCTCTATATAAACAACACTGTGGGCTCTATATAAACAACACTGTGGGCTCTTAAACCAGACCGTGGGCTCTATATTGTAAATGGCACACTGTGGGCTCTATAAAATAACACTGTGGGCTCTATATAAATAACACTGTGGGCTCTATATAAATAACACTGTGGGCTCTATATAAACTGTGGGCTCTATACTAACACTGTGGGCTCTATGTAAATAACACCGTGGCCACCGCTCTATATAAATAACACTGTGGGCTCTATATAAATAACACTGTGGGCTCTATATAAATAACACTGTGGGCTCTATATAAATAACACTGTGGGCTCTATATAAATAACACTGTGGGCTCTATATAAATAACACTGTGGGCTCTATATAAATAACACTGTGGGCTCTATATAAATAACACCGTGGGCTCTATATAAATAACACCGTGGGCTCTATATAAATAACACTGTGGGCTCTATATAAATAACACTGTGGGCTCTATATAAATAACACTGTGGACATTATATAACTGAGCTCATGGTGTTGCCAATATATTCAGATCCCATATGTACAATACAACAGGCCTGATACTGTCAATGCACTACCGTATATGAGTAATCCACAATAGACCCATTACATCTGTCTAGAATCACACCCCATCTCATTCTGAAGTGAAAGCTTGTTCCTGCCTGATATGATGTGAGAGAGAAAACATGAAAGCCAAATTTTCCCAGACACGGTGCCATTTTCTATGTCTGTTTTTCGAGCTTTCATCTGAAGAGGGAGTGGGGGGGTTCAGTGACCGCCAGGGAGGAAAGAAATGTCATAAATAGTACTGTGTCCAAAACAGCACTCTATTTCATATATAGTGCACTACTTTTGACCAGGATCCATATGGTAGTGCACTATAAGTAGTGCACTATAAAGGGAGCAGAGTGCCTTTTAGGGAAAGTGGGTTAGGATGCGGAACCAAGATTTCCCCTGCAGAGATAAGCAGAATAACAACATTCTGTGCCGACACAGACAGAT